>NW_006159721.1:225614-246298 GCF_000334495.1 Tupaia belangeri chinensis
GTGCCCAAAATCCCAAGAGGAGAATGGAGGAGAAGGGATTGTGGCATGGCCATCCTCCCGGAGGGTGATTTCTCGCTTTCTGTCTCTCTGTCACTCTCTATCTTTCTGGCGAACGCATGAACCCTATAGCAAAAACCTCTAAAAATAATAATAATAATTTTAAAAAATCACACCAGGCACATGTGCATGTGTGCCCCAAATTCCAAGAGATGGAGAAGAAGAGATTGCAGCATAACCATCCCCCTGGGGAGGGGGGTAGTTACTCACTTTCCCCCTCTCTATCTCTCTCTGGTGAGTTCATGTACCTTAATGCACAAACCAAAAAAAAAAAAGTTAAACGGGGCAGGAGCCAGTGGTTAAGGCAGCTGTCTCTCACGTGGCCAACTGCACAGACCCAGTGGCTGGAAAAACATGCCGGGCATGTGTATATGCATGCTTAAAATCCCAAAAGGAAGAGAGATAAAGAAGGGATTTTGTGACATTCTCCATAGGGGTTGCTTTCTCATTTTCCTTCTTTCTCTCTCTCTCTGTCTGGCAAGTACACACACCTTCTGACAAAACTTTAAAAAACTAAAATAAAAGCAAGACAAAAACAAAAGCAGAGCCCTGTGCAGTGCATCTGAAGATCTGAGTCCATTACATCAGTGTCTGATTAATCTCTACTTGGCACTAGGTATTTTCCCTTCTCCGCCTACCATCTTTTGTCAATCTCTTTTTTCCAAGTCTCCTTTCTCTGTACTATAAAAGTTGGTAACAACCAGACCAAGTATAAAAATAGAAGGATTTCAATAAGAAAGGCCAAAGGTCAAACCCTGAGTATTCTATAGAATGGTAGAGGAATCTTACATTCTTCAAATAGATCCAGTGGGTTATGGAAACACATGACCCCACTGCTGCTGTACCTGAACACTGGCTCACCACCCTGAATCACTGAGGTTCTGCAGGAAACTTCCATTGGAGTTTTCATTTCAAAATTAATTGACTTTTTATCTTTATGGAATCAGTTTCAGGCTGGCCATAACTAGTGGTTAAAAGAGCTAGATTACACATGGCCCACCACATGGTTCAAGTCCCGACCTCAGCAGATTGAAAAGCACCCTGGGCACCCCAAATCCTGACAGGATTGAGAAACTGAGAAAAAGGGATTATGACGAGACCACTCCCAATTGGGGGATGCTTTCTCCTTCTCCTTCTCCTTCTCTGTCTGCCTTTCAGTTGCTCTCTGTCGAGTGCATGTGCCCTCTGACAAATTAAAAAATAAGGAATTACACTCCCTATGAAGATTACATAGAATATTATTACCTTTGAGAATTGCATTTTAGTATAGGAAAATCTGATGTACAACATGAAGACTACAGTTAATAATTGTGTAGTGTGGGGCCAGCAGGTGGCGTACTAGTTAAGGTGCTGGGATCCCATATGGTTAACCACAGTTCAAACCCCAAACCCAGTGGCTTGAAACTCAAGCCAGGTATATGTGTGTGCATGCCCAAAATCCTGAGAGGAAAATGGAGGAGAAGGGATTGCATGGAGGAGAAGGGATTGCAGTGTGGCCATACCCCCCAGGGACTGGTTTCTGACTTTCTCTTTCTCTTTCTCTTTGTGTCTCTCTGTAAGTACACACACTATATAGCAAAAATGTCTCTAAAAGAAAAATAAATAAAATAATAATAGTGTAGTATATTTTGAATTTTTGCTAGATGAGATTATAGCTGTTCTTTTTTTTTTAAATAAAGAAAGAATTAGTTTATCTAACCTTATTTATTTATTTATTTTAATTTGACCAGAGAGGGACAGAACAAGAGAAAGAGAGAGAGAAAGAGGGAAAGTGAGAAAGCAAGCTGCCAGGTCCGGGACTCAAACTACAGTCGGCCATGTAGAAGTCCAGCGCCCTTAGCTGCCACACCACTTGCCAGCCTATAGCTGTTCTTGGCACAGGAAGAAAAATGGGTAACTAAGATGATGGACTTGTTCCACTATAGTAACCATTTTACTATATATAAGTGTAACTCATGTAAGTGTAATCAGGTTAACTCTACGGGTTGATAAGTTTAAATATACTATACAAATGTAACTTATAACATCATGTTGTTTATCTTAAATATACACAATAACATTAAAAAAAAATTACAGAGATCCGCCTATAACACGGTGATTAAGGGCTATATGGGAGGAGCTGGATCCATGATTTAATCCCAGCCTGAGGCTTGAAGAAACCACACCCGTATGTGCAGGCATGCCCAGGATCTTGATAGGCTAGAAGAATGGAGGAAAGGAAATTGTGGCATGACCCACCCAGTGCTTTTTCTCTCTCTGTATCTTTCTAGCATGCACATGTGCCCTCTGACATTGAAAAAAAAGCAATCACATTTTGAGATGAGAAAGTCAAATATGAGTTCATTTCATACCTTTGGATGCCTTAATTGTATCAAGTTTTTGGTCTATATGTTTAAAAAATGCAGTCAGAGGCAGGAATATCAAAGAGGAATCTAATTGACTATTATGAGGGAACTTTGAAAAGTTCATGGTACTTTATTTATCATTTAAGTACAAGTTTATTTTGGTGCAAAAAAATATTTTGAAATCCATGCATAATATCTTCATAATATGCATTTTCATGAACTTTTTGAAGACTGCTCCCCCATACTTCTGTATTCAGATAATAGAAGTACTATCTCAGGGAAAAATTACAATGTCTTCAATACCAGGGTTTCAGTTCTGGATCTTTTTCCCATCTTAATAGTTAATTCCCCCTCCCCCATTGCTGCTGGGTAAATGAAAACATTTTCAAATCTTTACCTCTAACCTTCTCAACTAGAAGGACATTTGTGAATTTCTTCCTTTTCCCCTCAAAGTTGCAACATCTCAAATCAACATTGGTCCAATACTACCTTGCCAACACTTCACCAATAAACTAAAAATTCTCAAGAGGGAGGGGAAAAAATGACAAGTTTGTCAGATTGGGGCTACGTGACACTAGCTAAGAACACTTTTTTAAAAGAAAGTTCTCATGAAACCAAGTTTTGCCTCTTGCCATAAAAGCAGGGCGAACAAATTTAGTGAGTGACTTGTGTGGCCTTTGTTAGAGTCAGCTACAGGCAGTTGACAGCCTCATGTGGCTTTAAGAACATGGGAGCTAAGAGGGTACAAAACAAGTTCAGCCTAGAGGACAACAAAGTAATGATGTAGCCTCTAGGGAGGAGAGAGATGACTTTGGGAAAGACACAGAAACCTGGCCTAATTCTTCCATTTAAAAAGCTGCCTTCCCATTTCCTGAAGCAGGTAGTATTTGACAGTCATAGCACCTTGTAATTATGAAGCTTTTTTGTAGGCAAAGTCTCCTCGTCTCCTCCTCATAGTGTGCCTAAGTGTTGAGAAAGGGCAGAGATTTTCTTCCCTGTTTTACATATGAAAAAAAACTGAGGCCCAGAGAGACTGAATACCTTCTCTAAGGTTCCTTTCTTGCCACAAAAGATGGCTTCATCAGATAATTTATTCACTAAGGGCACACAGGACTGGCCTGCAGTTGAGGATAAATGACTCGTCGCTCCTGTCACCTGGACAACTTTCTTTCAACTTGAACAGGAATCGTGTTCACTTTTTTGCCTAGGCATCTTGGAGTTTATCAGTTTGGCTGTGGGGCTGATCAGCATCCGGGGAGTAGACTCTGGCCTGTACCTAGGAATGAACGAACGAGGAGAACTCTATGGGTCGGTAAGTTTAAGGTTTTCTTTTCATTGGAGACTATAACTACTAGTGTTTGGACAATATATGGTAAAAATATAAAATCCTTTATCTAGCACTTAAAAACACTTTTGTCAAGAGTAAAGGATTAGTCTCTTCTAGTCACTTCTTGGTTGCCAGGGACCTTGCTACATGACAACTTCACTTAGCCCCATCAAAGCATAAGCTTTTCTTATTTTCACCTTTTCCATTAGAGAACAAGCTAGTGTGACAATAACAGGAAGCTGTGCTGACTTGTCAGTAGATGGTCAGGGTTTGAAGGATTAATTCTTCCAAGGAACATATATGAACTATAATGAGCATCCAGAGGAGTAGCAGACTAACAAGGCACACCAATAGGCAGTAGAAAAGCTGGCCTACAAATTGAAGATTCTGAGGTTAACAACACAGACCCTGATTTCCAGATTGTTTCAGCTGAATCCCAACGACCAAATGAAACAGACAAATGAAGGATGAGGGTTCCAGGGTCTGGTGACAGCCCTAAGCCTTCAGCTAGGACTAGGCTAGCTTCAGTGCATTTTCTCCGTTCTGGAAGCTGTCCCAGTGCTGGGGAATGGTGAGTGACTTTGCTGACCTTAACCCTTTCAGGGGATCCCAACTCCTGGCTCTGGCTTTTGAGTCACATAGCATACTTTCTGGCTGTCTGTACCCCATGAAATCAGAACACATTTTTCCCTGACACCTAAGAGATAGGCCTGTCCCCAGCACTCAGTATCGGCTACCCCAGCAAGTAGTATGGTGGCCGGATCAAGTGTGAGAAGGGACAGAGGCAAGAGACCCAGGAGCTGCCAGCTTGAAGTAGCCAGATTGGAGGAGCTTTTCAAGATATTTTCTGAGCTTTCCAACTGATAGGCCTGAAACCCTTTATTAGGAGAGATCACAGCTCACCTCCCATGAAGCTTTATATAGATCCCAGGCCTTTGCCTGTCAGTTGACATGGATGACTGTAATCTCAATGGATTTGAACAACATTAGCTCTAAGTAGAGAGAAACTTAGTAGTTCAGTAGGTGCCAGCAGGGCACTGGGAAGTCATAGCAGAAATTCTTGGGCTCCAAGAGCTAGGTGAGGCCATCTCCTTTAATTTCTTCCCTTCAGGAAAGATCTCATCAAATTGTTGTTCTTGTCATAGAACACATGCACTCATTGGAAAGAGTCAGAAGAGTCAGAGAGAGAGAAAGAAAGTGAGAAATCATCCCCCAATAAGGACGGCCACACCATAATCCCTTTTCCTCCACACACAAACCCAGTGTGTTTTTTAGGCCGCCAGGTGCAGGACTCAATCCACATGTTTGGCCATGTGGGATCCAGCCACCTTAACTACTATGCCATTAGCTGGCCCATCACCTAAAACATTTTTTTGTGGCTCATGAAAGAGATATAAACAGGACCATTTTGTGTTTTTGTTTTTGGTTTTTTTTTAAAGATACCACAGTGATATGAGGAGATAGGACTGAAATTGTCTAATATCAATGTGCTATTACTATTTCAGGGTTTCTCTTCCAGCAAGCTAGGATGGGACTAATAGTCATATAATGGGTTCTGCTTTATTTTCTTACCCTCACAGAAGAAACTCACACATGAATGTGTTTTCCGGGAACAATTTGAAGAAAACTGGTACAACACCTATGCATCCACCTTGTACAAACACTCGGATTCGGAGAGACAGTATTATGTGGCCCTGAATAAAGATGGCTCACCCCGGGAGGGATGCAGGACTAAACGACATCAGAAATTCACTCATTTTTTACCCAGGCCAGTAGATCCTTCTAAGTTGCCCTCCCTGTCCAGAGACCTCTTCCGCTATAGGTAATGGACTCCTGGTATGACCTCTGTGACCCATGTACTCTGGGGCCACAGTTCTCTCTGTAACCACAATACTCACAGCTTTTCAATTCTTCCTTCCTATCAATTTAGATAACAGAGAAGCACTTACTGTTCAACTCAACTCAGCTGTTCCCTTGAAGTTCAAAGTGTATATCAAAGTTGGGTTCTTTTGGGGAGGGTTGGGGGGGGCTCAAGGGAATTATGTATATACTTTGTTCTTTTTTCAATTTCTTTCCTCTGAGGTGGCACAACAAAGAATGGGGGTCCCTGCCAAGGGCCAGGGGTGTCTTGCCCCCACAATCTACCCAAATACCTTGACTATGGGTATAAATGAACAACCAAGAAATCTGTCATCGATGCTACCAACAGAGCTCTGGAAAAGTCTCACTAAGGAAATCATTAGGGCAATAGCCCTGCTGCAAACTATCTTACATTGGCTCTGTAGATTTCTCATCTGTCCTGACATGCAGTTTTCCTGCCATTGGAAGTGGGAGATGGGGTAGGTTATAAGAAAATGATATTAAAATGTAAGCATGGATACTGTGCATAAGGACAAACTATTTATGAAATGTATATGCTATTTATTTTATATATTTATTTATTTCAAAATAATTTTATTTTTAATGAGAGATGCTATGACTGGATTTTCATCAGAAAGAATAAGGTCCTACTGAAACAGGATAAAATGAGTTATTAAAGGCTTTTATTGGCAATAAAATTGTCTTTATATTGTAAACCACTGTCTAATTCTATTGATTTGTACATTTAGTTTGACCACAAAGCTGGCCAGCTTCTTTCTCTCTAACTCATTATAGTTTCCAGATGTCAGCATCACAATGCCTATGCTAGATCATGCAGAGTGTTGGCATTATCCAGGGACCCCATATGAGGTCTTTTCTAGTTCTAAGACTTTAAACTTAGTGGTGAACCAAAATGTCAGAGAGACCTGAACCTATAGCTTTTTCTGAAGTATTCATTTGTGCTTAGGACTAAACATAGAAAAACTCTTTGTGTCTTGGTTAGGACCCAATACCCTAAGGTCAGAAACCCTAATCAGTGCCTTCCTACTCCAGATATGAAGATGAAGGGTTTCAAAATGAACAACAGTCAATAGGGAGACTGAATTTTCGAACCAGTCAACTTCCCTCTGGAATGTTCTTCCTCTCCCCTTCCTCCTCATTATCCTGGCCAGCACTTCTGAGGAATTCTGAGAAGCTGTCAATTCATTCCCCTGAAGCAGTGGTGCTTAGAGCACATGGTCTCCTGACCAGTAGCATCATCTGGGAGCTTGTTAGAAATACAAATTATCTGAAATTCTCAGGATAGTGAGAACCAGCAATCTGCAGATTAACAAACCTTCCAGGGAATTCTTCTGAATGGTAAAGTTTGAAAACTACTGCTTTAAAGGAATGTTTTTCTTGAAAATCACTTTTTGGCCCAGGCATGGTGGCACACAAGTAGCACCACTGCTTAGAGGCTGGAAGCCACATGGGAGCCCCATATTCAGTTCTTGAGCCAACCTGAACATACCAGCCATGGTGGCATGCACCTTTAATCCTGGCTAGTTGAAAGGTTGGGGCAAGAGGATGTCTACACCACAAGGCTCTGTCAAAAATACTTATTTCTGTCTCTCTCCACCCCCATAAAAGGAAAAAAGAAAGTATTTTTGTATTCAAATAGTTTATCAATAAAGTTTTAGAGTAATTTAAAACCATAAAATAAAAGTAGAGTGGTTCTAGTTGAGGATAGGACAGCATTCCTTGGAGTTCCCTCTTCCTGACGTGATCCCCTAAAGTATCTCAGTTTTAAAATCCCTGACATCTTTACTGACATTTACTGAGGTAGAAGCATGGGGTTATTTTGCGTTTTCATAACAAATGTTGTTAGGAGACAAGAATCAAAGGACAAAAGTCCCATTGAATACACAGGCACTATGAAGGCCTAGTAGGAGAAGGTTCCAGTTTTGGGACCTTCTTCCTGTACCCCTCAATAATCATGTAGGCATTCACTATATTTCCAACTAATCATATGAATGAAATGAGTAGCTTAGGTACCACGTCACTTAAAAAGCAAACACAAAGCTGGCTCCATGGCCCAGCAATTAAGGGAGCCCTATCCCACATGGCCAACTGTGTGTGATTCAAAGCCCAGCTCTGGCAGCTTGAAAAACACACTGAGCATGTGTGCATACATGTCCAAAGTCCCAATAAGATGGAGAAATGGAGCAGAAGGGATTGCAGTGTGACCATGCTACATTGGATGGTGTTTTCTCCCCTTCTCCCTCCCTGTCTCTGTGTCTGTCTCTGGTGAATACACGTGACTTTTCAATAAAAAAAAGAGTGGGGTAAGTAAAACCAAAAGGTCTATAAAAGCTTATCCAAATCTAAGCACACAATAGAGAAGCCACACATAAGAATACATACATAAAATAGCAAGTTAGGGTTGCAAAAATTACATGACTTGTGTGATCATGGACTAGAATGCTAATCAGTGGAGCCTCTAGGCTAGAGATATCAATGGGTTAGGGTGATTAGGGTGAGTCTCCCAAAATGGGTAATGCCATCAGTGAAGAACCAACAGATTTGGAGAGCAAAGAGGTTGATAGTAATGTTCATGTTGGGATACATAGAAGAAACATCACCTTTTGAGGTTTCTGAAAGAAGTGTAAAAATATGCCACATGACAGTTTTTATCACATTTTTAGCAAGCATCATACCTTTATATTAAAGCCAAAATTTTACCTATGTTACTATGTTCAGATTCCTACAATTTTTTTTATATATAGCCACAACTTCTGAGGACTTATGAGGTATGTGAGACCTGCCTTAGTCAATAGTAAAGTCATTTTCATGTGAACAGCCCCATGTCACTGTAAGAAGGCACTTGACATAGACCTGAGAAGGACACAAACATCATACTGCAAGTCAGCATTTGTAAGAAAAACACCACCATAATGAAAAAGAGAAAGACCCCCAAATCCCAAGATCAGTCCTTATCCTTTTTCTCTGGGTGAAAGTTGAAGAGAAAAGACTAGAGGAATGGTGTGGATCCCATGGCACAGGAGGAACTCACTCTGGTGTTGAACTTTGAGGAATAACAATGAATGAGGCATGTGGTCAGAAAAGGAAAATGGACAACTGTTCTCATTTTCAAAAAGCAAGGAAAGAAAAATTCTTAAAATGCAAATATAAGAAAAAGCCAGAATCCATGTGCATCTGAGGTGGGCTTTCCCTGCCCCTTTAACTAGAAAAAGCTTCTGCTTCAAACCTCTCCTTCCAGCCCAACATTCAACTAAAAGCCAGATAGGGTGATCTCTGTCTTCTTTCTCTCTCTGTCTCTGTCTCTCCCTCTCCCTTTCTCTCAAAGTTTTTCTCTCTTACATATATGTGTTTGTTCGTTTTTTTAATCTGTAGGTACTGTCATTTGCCTCTGACGTCTTCTTTCTCTTGCTAATTACAGAATTCATGTGCATCTGAGGTGGGCTTTCCCTGCCCCTGATTTTTTGCCTTTTTTTTTAATATTTTTTTCCCTGTTCATTGTTTTGTTTGTATTTTTCCCTTAGTTTCCTTTGTTTTACCTAACTTTCTCACCTTTCTTCTCACCTTCCACACTTTGAGTGTCTAGGCAGGTCTATGTGCACAGTAGTGAAATATCTGAATACTTTAAACCCCTCAACTCAGCCCTGGTGCACCTATTCCCTTGAAACTGTGAGGCCTTTGTAATATCCAGTTCCATTGACAAAAGTGCAGGTTGCTTGGTGAGGATGAGGGAAATGGTACTGCAGAAAATTTTCAAGCCATCTCCTTCTGCATGCTTTAACACTCAGAATTAACTCCAAGAAGGTAGGAAATAATATATGATCCATCAGATGACCAGAAACCACCACCGCAGAGGCACGAGAAATATGGGAAATCAAGAAAATATCTCTTCCCCAAGGGCAATGGAACTCATGGAAATGTCAGATAAAGATTTTAGGATATTCATAGTGACAAATCTAACAGAGATGCAAGAGAAGACAGACAATGAACTCCAGAAGATGCAGGAGAAAAGAGACAATGAGTTCCAGGAGGTGAGGAAGTTCTTCCACTATCTGGAAGAGGAAATACACACCATAAAAAAGAATCAAACAGAACTATTAGAGATAAAGGCTATAATACAGGAAGTCAAGACCTCCCTTGAAAGTATCAAAAGCAGATTAGATCACGCACAAGATCAAGTCTCAGATGTACAAGACTTAACCTCTGACCTAGAAAAATTCACCAAAAAGACTGAGAAAATAACCCCCCAAATTAGGATGATATGCAAGTAATATTAGATACCATTAGATGCCCAAACATCCAGATAATTAATATCCCAGAAGGTGAAGAAACTAATCAGGGCATTGATAATCTATTCCATGAAATCCTGGAAGAAAACTTTCCAACCTAGAGAGACACTCAAATATCCAGACCCAAGAAATACAAAGGAATCCCACATAGAATCAATCCAAGAAGATCTTTCCCGAGGTGCATGATAGCCAGAATGACCAAAACCACAGACAGAGACAAGACACTAAAATTGGCAAGAGAGAAACCTCAAGTGACTTTCAAAGGATATCCTATAAGGCTAATGTCAGATCTCTCATCAGAAACAATGCAAGCAAGGAAAGAAAGGGAAAATATATTCAAAATGTTAAGTGAAAAATGATTTCAGTCAAAAATACTATATCCAGAAAGATTATTTTTCATGAGAACAGAAAGGATAATAAAAACATTCTCAGATAAATAAAATCTGAAAAAATTTACCAACACCAGACCAGCTCTGTGAGAAGTTCTGAAGGGAGTACTATACCAGGAAAACTACAGACAGACAAATAAGAGAACAAAAAAATGAGCAAGAGAAAGGCCAACTTAATGGTAGGGACAAGTTCTAAAATATCAATAATAATGTTGAATGTTAATGGAAAGATCAGACCACAGTAACACTGCAAATTCAACAAAGGAGATTACAAGAGATTGAACTGGTGAACTAGAATTCTATGACGTTTTTCTGAAACATTACTGATTTTCTTCTCTGCTTTATCTTCCAGATTTAAGGATTTTTGTATTCTTTTGAGTTGTTGGGTTCAGCAATTTGTTAAATATTTTTTTTAATTGAAACATAAAATTTTCTCCCTTCCTGACCCTTTTGCAATTGGAAAATATTTGTGAGCATTCTTATTTCATGGCAGAATGATTATTTGCATAAGTTCAATAATATAATAGTTTCTGTTGCCTTGCATCAGAAATTGAATTCTTATGGGGCTTTGTGCAAATAACAGACCAGATTGAGATTAATTCAATTGTTTTTTTGCAAATAAGTTAGTTTATAAGTTAATAAAAGGGGGGAATGGGGAGACAGGAAAAAAATTGATTTCCAAGAAAAATTACAGTGCACTTGTCACTAGGTTCTAGTTTTGTCCATACTTTAAGATCTTTTGTGAATCAATAAAATGTCAAAAAAAAGTTTAGTATGGAAGGGAGGGTGAGGAAAAGGAAAGGAGAAAAATGGGTAAAAGTATGCTTAAGTGACAAAAAGTGAGAAGCTATTTGCTGATGATAATGTATGTGGTAATACCTTTTTTTTTTTTTTTTTTTTTAGTCTTAGAGCATGTGTGCTCAACAGAGACAGACAGACACAGTGAGAGGGAAAGTGAGAAATCACCTCTGAGGGGGGATGGTACACCAATCCCTTCTCCTCCATTCTTCTCACAGGATCTTGGGCACAAGTGCCCAGCATTGCTTTCAAACCATCGGGTCATGAGTTTAAGCCACCAGGTCCAGGACTCGAACCACAGTCGGCTACATGGGAGTTCAGCAACATAGCCATTACGCTAACTTCTGGTCCTTATGTGGTAATACCTTGACTGACATGCATGGTTTTTGTGTTAGAAAAAGAAATGTATACTGTAAAGATATGTGATAAAATGTAAATGAAAATAAATAAATAAATAAATTTTTAAAATACAAGTGTAATATGTAAATGCAAATGTAATATTATATAACACTAGATCAATTGACAGTTGATTGACACCACATCCCTAAAGTGTTAAGGTAATAGATTTTATGCCAACCTAAAGGGAATTATAGAATAGTAATCCCTGGAGCTTTAGGTGAAAATATGTAGAGGCCATTTCTTGTTCATTTTTGTACCCCTTCCTAGAGTTTAGGATGTTTCTAGAACAGAATAGGCACTTGGGAAATGTTTGTTGAATAAATTAAATTAATGGTTGAATGAAAGAATGAATGAGTGGGCAAAGACAGGTAACTTTTCTTTTTTTCTTTTTTCTTTTTTTTTTTTTAGAGGTTTTTGCTATAGGGTGCATGCATTTAAGCCACCAGGTCTGGGACTCAAACCGCAGTTGACTACAATGGGAGTCTGGCAACATAGCCATTACACCAACTGCTGGTCCTGTCATAAGCAACTTCTTTAGCAAATATGTTTATGATATAAGTGCTAGACTAGCAAAAGCAAATGCATTATATAACAGAATAATCTGAAGTGTCATGTTAAGTTCTGAATACATTTAGATAATTTTTAAATTTATTCATTTCTTCCATGAAAGAAAGACAGAGATAGCACCCACAAAAGGGTCTTCACACTGCAATCCACCCTCAGCCTCAGCCAGCCCCAGATTGTGGACACACACATGCCTAGTGCACTCAGGGAGGGCTCCACATGCAAACCTGGAACCTTCCCATGTGGGTCAGTCTCTAGAGCTTCACGTTTTGCCACTGTATTATTGTCCAGTCCCAAGTTCTGAATACATTTGAACAGACACAATGACAAACTAGAGTGTGTCTTTGGGAAAGATACTGTTTTCTCTTTCAGTGAAGTGTCTCAGAAAAAGCTAGACAACCACTTGACAAGGATGTCACATCATTTAAAGGGAACAGAGTGAATACCAGATGCAGATGGCAGAGGGTATGGCATAAGTTTATTAACTATGTATTCTCTGGGACTCCCAGAATTCTCCTGAGCACCAGTAGTGTTCCAAGAAAGAGCATATAAGACCTGAAGGTACTACTCAACTGATATTCTGGGCCAAGTAAAACACTGTAGATCAGGTGTTCCAAACTTAGTGTTTACAAACTCCTTAAATATCCGTGGAAGCCCCTCTGGGCCTGAACTCACCAAAATAATATGCATAATTTCACATATATGTATGTGTGGCTTTTCATTGGTCCTCAAAGGGTGCCTCAAATGTTAGGAACTATCCTAGGAGTTTCCATAGCCTCAAAGCATCTGAGTGAAGTAAGCCAACATGTGAAAGAAAGATATTGTATGTATCCACTTAATATATATCTACTATCTGCACTTTATGGTAGATATTGAAATATTGGAGGGCATAAAAGTAGTGAAAATAGTTAGCAATGATAAGACAGCGTGGAACAGGACGGGAGAAGAGAAGAGTATGGAGGATAGCAAGAGAATAAATAGAGAGGCATGACATTAGTGGGATTCAGATATGGTTTATTACCTGTTGATGACATGTATAGTATTCTCAACTGGACAGGTCTGAGAAGTATTTCATATTGAGTAAAGTCTTCTTACAAGCAAAATGATAAATAGTGATTGAATGTTTTTTTAAAAAATAATTGGAATAATAATAATATGAAAAAAATGAAAAGCTATTGGATGATGATGATGGGGATTTTAATGTCTTTGTATTGGTTGATATGAATGGTATTCCTTCTGGAAAAAAAATGTAATACACTGTGAAGTTATATGTGATTCAATGTAATATAAACAAGATTATGATAACAATAAAAAAATTTTAATAAGAATTGGTGGACATTATGACCCCATTTTTCCAAAATGTAGATTATATTCGTGAATCTTTGACTCCTATCCTTTAAGAGATAGCTTAAAATTTGGCAGCAAGGAGGTGGGAGCAGAGGGAGGGAGGAGCTGGGATGGCTGTACTGCTCAGTGGTTCTGAATAAAGCCCAATCCCAGGCCAGCCCTGACAGTAGCCCTAACAGCAGCAAGACTCTCCTTCCCCTTCTTATGCACTCCTCTTTTGATCCCCACTGCCACTGAGTAATATTGCTTGTGTTCAAAAACAAATGGAAACTGAACCCACCAGGCCCAGACTTATCAAAACCATCAGGATAGGTGTTCTCCCAAAAGGAACCTAATCAAAGGCTTGAAATAATAGAAAGAACCTGAGTTTATCTTCCTTTCAAGTCACAGCCATGCCCAGCCACGGGTTCTCTGGTTGTGCAGTCAGAATGCTCTCAGGCTTGGGGTTTTACTAGGGCCACAAGTCACCTGGGTTCAGTTCAAGTTGCTTGAAGTGCAGTGCCAGCCTCCCTCTTCCTAAAGAGGCTGGACCTGGGGGGCTGCTTTCTACTCTTCAGAGGAATAGTTGGAGCTACATTGCCTTTCCTCAGTACCTTCTGAGCTGAGATCCAAAAGAGAATAATGTGAGAGGTAAGGAGAAGGGGCCAGAGAGGAATGATCCTCTCTTTTGGAAAGATAAGCTCACTGTCAGTTGTCTTAACTCCTTTGCTCAACAGGAGGATCAGAACATAATTAATTTGTCATTCCTAGAGTTCTTTTATCCTCAACACAAAATGGAAGAACCTTTCTAGTAGGTCTGTACATAAGTAGGCCTCAGTGGCAAGTGCAGAGATTCCCAGTTGTCTCTCTGACCCTCATTATTCTCTCTCCACTCTTTTATCCCAATATAGGATATGTCTCCTCCCCTGCAACTCCTTTTTTAAAAGTTTATTTATTTATTTCATGAAAGAGAGAGAGAGAGAGAGATCCTCAACAGGATCTTCATACCACGATCCACACCCAACTTTGATCAGCCCCAGATCATAGGCATGCACTGGCATGTTCAGGGAGGTGTCCAGATGTGAATGTAGAACCTTCCCATGTGGATCACTCTTGCAAAGCATCGTGTTACCACTGCACCACCATTCAGCATACCCTCTGTATTTCCTCCCTCCCACCTTTGCATCTCTTTTGATCAGCCCTGTTCTTTATCATTTCAATGGTACCAGAACCATGGAGGTAACATGTTTTTCTGGCCCTGGAGTCAAACCAACCTCATTTTAAATCAGATTTCTCTACTTATTAACTCTTTGACCTTGAACAAACTTATTAATTCATTAATTAAATGAGTATTTATTGAGTATTTATTACATCTTTACAGAAATAAGGGTGAATAAGAGACATACTTTCTCTCCCCATGACATGATCTAGTCAGAAAAACAGGTATAACAAGTATATCCACATACTGTAATAAGTGCTGTAAAGAAAGAGTACAAGGTGCCATAACAATGTATAACAGGGAAGCATAACCTATCCAAGAGGTTAGGGAAGACTTCCTGAAAAAGCGATGCTTAGGGGCCAGCAGGTGGCATGATGGTTGAGGGTACTGGACTCCCACATGGCTGACTGCGGTTCAAGTCCTGAACATGGTGGCTTGCTCTCTCTCTCTCCCTCTCTCTCTCTCTCACTCTGTCCCTCTCTGATCAAATTAAAATAAATAAAATAAATGAAGTTTTTTTTTTTTTTAAAGTGATGCTTAGGCTGAACCCTTAAGGGTGAGTAGCTGTTAGCATAGTGCAGGGTAAGAATAATTTTCCAGCCTGAGAGAAAAACCCCAAATCCTAGAGTCAGTCCTTACCTTTTTCCTCTTGGTAGAAGTAGATGAGAGAAGACCAGAGGAATGTTGTGGGTTCCAAGGCACAGGAGGAACTCACTGTTAGTATTGGACTTTGAAGAATAGCAATGAATGGGGCATGTGGTCAGAAAAGGGCAATGTACACCTGTTTTCATTTTCAAAAAGAGGGGGAAGATAAATTCTGGGAGTGCAAATGTAAGATGAATGACCTAGTACCGCGAAATCAATTGACAGTTGATTGACATCATATCCCTAAAGTGTTAAGGAAATGGATTTTACGTTGACCTGAAGGCATGATGGAATTCTATTACTAAAATAGTAAAGATGTGAAAGTCCAAAAGCAGGAAGGTCTTAGGCATTATGAATAAAACTACAAGAAAGTAGTATAACTAATTTGTATGAAGCCAAAGCATTCTCACCTGTAAAATGGATTCATAATACCTACCTTGGGACCAACAGATGGCATAATGGGTAATGGTTAGGTTGCTGGACTCCCACATAGTCAACAGGGGTTCGAGTTTTGGACCCAGTGGCTTAAAACTCATGCTGGGCACATGTACGTGCATGCCCAAAATCCTGATAGGAGAATGGAGGAGGAGGGACTGCGGTGGCCATCCCCCTGGGGGTGATTTCTCGCTTTCTGTCTCTCTCCATCTTTCAGGCGAGTACTTGCATCCTATAGCAAAAATCTAAAAAAAAAAAAAAAAAAACTGTGTCAAGGGCTATTGTTGTGAAGACTAAATAAGATAATGAATGGGAAGTATAATACTTAACATAGTACTTGGTTCATAGTAAGCACTCAATGAATGTTAGCTATTGCATAACATTTAGCATTGCTTAAGTATTATTCCATTTTTTGTAGGTTTTTCCCGTAAAGTGTGTGTGCTCACCAGAGAGAGAAAGAGAGAAGGAAAGTAGAAATCAACTCTTGGGATTTTGGGCATGCATGCACTTGCACCCAGCATGACTTTTAAGCCACTGGGTCTGGGACTCAAACCACAGTCAGACAGATGGAAGTCCAGCACCTTAACCAACATGCCAATTGCTGGCCCCAGCATTGCTTAAATGTTATTGCTACAACATTTAGTATTGTTATTAGTAATACTAATCTGAAGACATAACTCATGGCCAGCCCCATAGCACAGTGGTTTAAGCTCTGCGAGTGTGCCTAAAAACTCAAAAGAGAGAAGAAATGGAAGAGAAGGAATTGTGATGTGACCAACCCCCATGGGGTGCTTTCTCACTTTCTCTCTCTCTGTCTTTCTCTGGTGAGTGCTCATGTTCTCTGTCAAATTAAAGAAATAAATAAAAATCCTTAATACCCAAACACCTTTAAACTGTCTTGGCCTTTACCAAACTGCCATAGTATACACTTGGTGTAATTGTATAAAAATGTAGAATCCTGGGCCCTAATTGGGACTTCCTAAATCAGAATTTCCACCTGAAAGCCTTGATTATCTGTATCAATGGTTCTCACCCTTTTCAATATCAGGAACCCTTACACATTTTAAAAATTACCAAGTACCTCACAGAGCTTTGGTTTATGTGGGTTATGACTATTGGTATTTACTACATTAGAAATTAAAATAGGGACCAGCAGTTGGTATAATGGCTATGTCGCTGGACTCCCAGATTTATTTAAGAATATATTCAATATCAAATGGCAAATTGCAACAATGCAAAACCACAATTGTTTTTGTACCAACCTAATAGTTTTTGAGAACCCTCTATACAGTCTTCCATAATTGCTATACTAATATACATTCCCACCAATAATGTTTGAGGGTTCCCTTTTCTCCACATCCTCGGCAACACTTATCTTTCAGCTTTGATAATAACCATTCCAACAGGTGTAAGGTATTATCTCATTGTGGTTTTATTTTGCATTTCCCTAGTGATTATTGTTATTGTTGTTTTAATTTGCTATAGGACACATACACTCACTGGAGAGACAGAGTGAGGGAAAGTGAAAAAACACCCCCCATGGAGATGGCCATGCCACAGTCCCTGCGCCTTCATTCTCCTCTCAGGATTTTGGGCAGGCACACACAAGCACCCAGTATGTTTTTCAATCCACAGGTCTGAGATTCAAGCCACAGAGTCAGCCATGTGGGATCCAGCTGCCTGAACCACCACACCACTAGCTGACACTTTTCTAGTGATTATTGATGCTGAACATTTTTTCATATACCTGTTGGTCATTTGTATGTCTTTTTTAAAAAAGCTTTTTTTGCCATAGGGTGCATATACTTACCAGAGAGAGAAAGAAACTGGGAGAAGGAAAGTGAGAAATCACTACCAGGGGGATGGCCACACCACAATCCCTTCTCCTCCAGAGATTTTTGAGCATGCATGCACACACACATATCCAGCATGATTTTAGAACCAGCAGGTCTGGTTTTCAAACCACGGTTGGCCATGTGGGAGCCCTGCACCTTAACCACCATGCCACCTGCTGGCTCCTGCATGTCTTCTTTTAAAAAATATTTGTTCAGGTCTTTTGCCTATTTTGTAATTGGGTTATTTGTTTTCTTGCTATTGAGTTGTTTAAGTTTTTATTTGTTTGGGTTTTTTTTGTTTTTTGTTTTTTTTTTTTTGGTGTTTCTCATAGGGTACATGCACTTGCCAAAGAGAGACAGAGAGGGAAAGTGAGGAATTTCCTCCGCCCCCCTCCAGAGTAGATGACCACACCACAGTCTCTACTCTTCCATTCTCCTCTCCAAATTTTGGACACACATGGACACATACCCAGCATGATTTTTAAGCCACGGGGTCCAAGATTTGAACTGTGGTTAGCCATGCGGGAGTCCAACACCTTAACCATCATACCATCTGCTGGTCCCTATATATTTTAAATATGAACTCCTTATCATATGTATTATTGTCAAATATTTTACTCCCATCTCATAGGTTGTCTCTTGATTTTGCTGTTTCCTTCACTGTGTAGAGCTTTTTGTCTGATGTAATCCCATTTGTCTATTCTTTCTTTTGTTTCCTGTACTTTTGGGGTCATATCCAAAAAGTCATTGTCTGGATCAATGTCATAGAGCATTTTTTCCTTTGTTTTCTTCTAGTGACTTTACAGTTTCAGGTCTTATATTTAAATCTTTAGCACAATTTGAGTTGACTTGTGTACATGGTATGAGATAAAGATCACATTTCATTCTTCTGCATGTAGATGTCGTTTTCCCACCACTATTTATTTATTTTTTTTTATTTTTTTTAATTTTTTGGAGAGGTTTTTGCTATAGGGCGTGTGTGCTCGCCACAAAGAGAGAGAGAGACAGAGAAACAGAAAGAGAGAAATTCTCCCCAGGAGGGATGGCCACGCTACAATCCCTTCTCCTCCATTCCCCTCTCAGGATATTGGGTATGCACGCACACGCACCTAGCGTGAGTTTAAATCACTAGGTCTGAGACCTTAACCACGGTCGACTACATGGGAGTCCAGCGACATAGCCATTATGCTAACTGCTGGTCCCCCCAACACTACTTATTAAAGAAACTGTCCTTTCCCCATCATAAGTTCTTGGCATCTTTGTCAAAAATAAATGGCCGTAAATGTGTGGGTTTATTTCTGGGCTCTCTATACTATAACAAGATTGGTCTGTGCCTGTTTCTATATCGATACCATGCTTCTTATTTTAAAAGATTTATTTCATTTTATTTACTATTGTTATTTTCTAATTTGACCAGCCAGGATCAGACCATATTCAGGTTGACCTAGGACCCTAATCCTGGGCCTTCTTATTGGGCTCTAGAACCACACAGTAGTGACCTATTGTCTGTGCCATCATGGCTGGACCCATTGTGGTTTTGATTTATGTTTCCCTGATGACTAATGATGTAAGCATCCTTTCATATGCTCATTGGCCATCTGTACATCTTCCTGTAAGAAATACCTATTCAGATTTCTTTATATTCTCTAGATTTTTTTTTTGAGAGCAAGCTTTTTGCTATAGAGTACATGCACTCACCAGAGATACAGAAAGCAAGAAATCACACCCAAGAGGGGTTGGCAGGTGGCATGGTAGTTAAGGGCACTGGACTCCCACATGGCTGACCATGGTTTGAGTCCTGGACCTGGTGGCTTGCTTTCTCACTCTCTCTCTCACTCTCTCTTGCTCTTGCTTTCTTGTTCTCTCACTCTCTCCCTCTCTGGTCAATTTAAAATAAAATAAATAGGAATAAATAAAATAATTCTTTGAAATTTTTTTTAAATCACCCCCCAAAAATGAGCTGAACAAAAATCTTTCTAAGGAAGACATATGAACAGCCAAAAAGCATATGAGGAAATACTCAACATCCCTCATCATAGGGGAGATGCAGATAAAAACCACAATGAGATACTAACTAACCCCTGTCAGAATGGCAAAGATTAAGAATATAAAAAGTGATGTGTTGACGGGGATGTGGTGAAAAGGGAACCTTCTTACACTGTTGGTGGGAATGTAAACTGGTTCAACCACTGTGGAGAACAATATGGAGGTTCCTCAAAAATCTACAAATAGAACTCATTTGATCCAGCAATCCCACTTCTGGGTATCTACCCAAAGGACAGGAGAACGCTCAGTCAGAAAAGTGCTTGTGCATCAATGTTTATTGCAGCATTATTCACAATTGCCAAGACATGGAACCAACCTAAATGTCCACAAACTGTTGAATAGATTGGAAAAGTGTGGCATATATACTCTATGGAATACTACTCAGCCATAAAAAATAACAAGAACCTGGAATTTGATAGAAAGTGGTCAGATATGGAGGATCTATTGCTGAGTGAAGTAAGCCAGGCTATGAAAGAAAGATATTGTATGTATCCACTTAGTGGGAAACAGATATGGCTTATTACCTGCTGATGATGACATGTATAGTATTCTCAACTGAATTGGTCTGAGAAGTATTTCATGATGGGTAAAGTCATTTTACAAGCAAAATGAGAAATTGTGATTGACTGTTTAAAAAAATTAATTATAATAATAATAATAATGATTGGGAAAAATAATGAAAAGATATTGAATGATGAAGTGGGGAGATTAATGTCTTTGTATTGAGTGACATGCATGGCATTCCCTTTTGAAAAAGCAATGTAATACACTGTAAAGTTATATGCAATTCAATGTAATATAAACAAGATTATGATGATAATAAATAAATAAATAAATAAATAAATAATCACCCCCAAGAGAAGATAGCCACACTGCAATCCTTTCTCCTCCATTCTCCTCATGGGAATCTGGGCACACACATACACACACTCAACGTGAGTTTCAAGCCACCGGGTCCTGGACTCGAACCATGGTCGGCCACATGGGAGTCTAGTGCCTTAACTACTATGCCATCTGCTGGGCCTTATATATGCTTTTATTAGATATATGATTTGCAAATACCTCTCCCATTATGTGAATTGTCTTTTCACTTTCTTCTTTTTTTTTTTTTAAGGTTTTTTCTATTGGGCGC
>NW_006159721.1:246328-247333 GCF_000334495.1 Tupaia belangeri chinensis
AAAGCGAGAAATCACCCCCCCCAGGGGGGATGGCCACGCCGCAATCCCTTCTCCTCCGTTCTCCTCTCGGGATCTTAGGCACGCACGCACACATGGAATACCTGGCGTGAGGTTTAAGCCACCAGGTCTGGGATGCGAACCGTGGTCGACTACATGGGAGTCCAGCAACATAGCCATTACGCTAACTGCTGGTCCCTTTTCACTTTCTTCTTAATGTCCTCTGATGCTCAAAAGTTTTTCATTTTGGGGCCAGCCAGTGGCACGGTGGTTAACGTGCCTGGATGATACATAGCCTACTTTGTGGTTCAAGTCCCAGACCCAGCAGCTTGAAAAATACACTAGGTATATATGTGTGCATGCCCAGAATCCCAAGAGGAGAATCGAGGAGAAGAGATTCTGGTATGGTTATCTTCCCTGAAGGGTACTGTCTTACTTTCTCTCTCTGTTTTTCTCAAGCACACACCCCATAGCAAAACTTTAAAAAATAAAAAAGATTCTTATTTAGGTAAAATTCAATCCAATTTCTTTCTTTTTTTTTCTGTTGTTGTTTGTTTCTTGTTTCTTGTAGGTCTCATAGTTAAATTTAAAAAAAAAAGAACACTGCTTAACCTGAGGTCACAAACATTTTTCCCTCTATTCTTCTAAGACTTTTATACCTTTCGCTCTTACATTCAAGTCATTGATTCATTTTGAGTTAATGTCTTTATATGGTGTGAAATAGAGATCCAGCGTCATTCCTTTCTGTGTATATGTCCAGATGTCCCAGCAACATTTGTTGAAAAGTCTATTCTTTCCTCCCATTTAATAGTCTTGGCACCCTTGTTGATAATCAATTGACCAAACATGTGTGGGTTTAATTCTGCACTCTCAATTTTATTCATTAATCTATATGTATATCCTTATGCTAATACCACATACTGATGACTACAGTAAATTTATAGTAAGTTTTTCTTTATATTTCCTGTTTCTCTATAGGGTACTTGTACTTGCCAGAGAAAGATGGAG
>NW_006159721.1:247371-260910 GCF_000334495.1 Tupaia belangeri chinensis
AATCAATCCCCATGAGGGATGTCCACACCACAATCCCCTCTCCTCTATTCCCCTTTGGGATTTTGAGCATGCAGCACACAAGCCCAGTATGATTTTCAAGCTGCCAGGTCCAGGATTCTAACCACAGAGTTGGCCATGTGAGATTCAGCTGCTTTAACCTCCATGCCACCTGCTAGCCAAATTTGTAGTCAATTTTAAAATAAGTTGTGGTCATCCAATTTTGTTTTTCTTTTTCAACATTTCTTTCTTTCTTTTTTTTAATCTATTCTGGGATCCTTGCATTTACATATGAATTTTAGGATCAACCTGACAATTTACATAAGGATGTTTTCTGGAATGTTGATAAGAATTTTCCTAGTCTGTAGACCAATTTTAGAAGTATTGATCACCATCTTCACAATCCCTGAACATGAAATGTGTTTCTATTTAAAAAGGTCACCTTTAATTTCTTTTAAACAGTCTTTTAAGACTCATTCTTTCTTTTCTCTTCTCAGAGAGTGTTCTTCCCTCTGAAAGCTATGTCCTTTCCTTGTATCATTGATACTAAGTTCTCCACACAGCCTTTCTCCTTTCAACATGTTCAGATTTCTCTACTTCTTTTTTTATTGTCATAAATGTGTTTCTATTTAAAAAGGTCACCTTTAATTTCTTTTAAACAGTCTTTTAAGACTCATTCTTTCTTTTCTCTTCTCAGAGAGTGTTCTTCCCTCTGAAAGCTATGTCCTTTCCTTGTATCATTGATACTAAGTTCTCCACACAGCCTTTCTCCTTTCAACATGTTCAGATTTCTCTACTTCTTTTTTTATTGTCATTTGGATTTTAATTATCTTAAGTCTTATGATGACATAATTTACAAATCTATGCTGATGGTATATCTCCTCTACTTTAATCCATTTAATAAAGTGGCAAAATCACCATTACCAATCACACATATACAGTAGTTCTTCAGTTTCTATGTGATTTTGAACAGTTGTTTAAAGACAATCCTGAAATATAACTTAGTCTGACTTAGATAATAAAATTCAAAGGTAAAATTTAACTTGCTGCTAAATCATGTCACACTGACTTTCAAAAGCGTCTGACCGTACAAATCATTTATAAAATATGTAAAATGTTACATTTTTTTATTTGATAGTATACACAAACCACACTAAAATGTCTTTCAGTAAGTAAAACACAGTGTTTTGGATACAGGGAATTCTAATTAGATTGGCATAGTTACAACCAAGTATATAAAATAGACATCACTACTTTATCTTTAGCCCTTGCCTTTAATGGGTTGATGAGCACAAATTAAAATATAGGTGAGTCTGCTTGGTTTTGAGAAGTCAAGGGATTTCTCCAGCATTTATATATTCATATAACCAGTTACATATAAGCCTAAATAAAAAAACAATCTCCCATAGGTTTTGAGACAGCATTCACCATCTTTGTAGAAAGATGAGCATTACTAATGAATTCCCAATTGTATCTTTAGAAAGGGCAAATAGTGATAGCATTTACTGAAACAAAATTACTATCAAAATTTTAAAAATCCAACAATATTCATTTAACCATAAGCCAATATTACTTAAATCAGGACTGTCCAACAAAGACATCCTGTAAGCCATTCATGATCTGAGTTCTGGTGTAGGAGATCAATTAAAATGGCACATATAAAAAGGTGACACAGGGAACCAGCAGTTAGCGTAATGGCTATGTCGCTGGACTCCCACGTAGTCGACCGCGGTTCGCGTCCCGGACCCGGTGGCTAAAAACTCACGCCGGGCGCATGTGCGTGCGTGCCCAAGATCCCGAGAGGAGAATGGAGGAGAAGGGATTGCGGCGTGACCATCCCCCCTGGGGGGTGATTTCTCGCTTTCTGTCTCTATGTCTCTCTCTGTCTGTCTGGTGGGCGCACGTGCCCTATAACGAAAATCTCTCCAAAAAAAAAAAAAAGAAAAAGAAAAAAGTGCCACATCCCTGTTTTGTCATAAATAAGGCAGTGGCCAACTATTACTCATTAGTAGCTTTTGTGAGATAAGCTATCAACTCTGCTCTTTCTGATTTATTGTTAGTGCCAGTGAAGATAATTTTTGTTCCAGGGATGTACTTCTTGGGATTCTCCAAATACTCTATCAGTGTTTCCTCTCCCCAGGTAATACCTTTGTTCTTGTTGGCATCTCTATAAGAGAATCCAGGGGCCTGACTCCTGTCTTCCACCCAAATAAACCATGGAGATTTGGGCTAGTCTTGTGCTTGCCTTTCTTTTCAACGGTGTGGCACTAGGCACACACTTCTGAACAAAAATCTTCTTGCCTTTCTCAATATCGCCTATTTTTAATTCTCTCTTGTCACTCAGGCCACTAAGGTTTCCACTCAGAAGCCAGATGTCCCACTAAGTCTATGGACACACCGGTCTGCCCAAATTTCTCTACTCCTTCAAGAGCTCTCTTTATTTACAATTACAGGATAAAACCTTTAAGAACAATATTAAGAAGCTTGTAAACTCTTAATTATAAAAGAATTAATTAAAAGTTAAAAAACAACTTGGTAAAATAATTCTTCAAAATGAAAAAGTTATTATTTTTAATATACTAAAAATAAGGACAGTGGGTGGTGTGGTGATTAAGGTACTGGACTCCCACATGTCCAACAACAGTTCAAGTCCCAGAACTGGCAGCTTGGTCTCTCACTTTCCCTCTCCTTCTCTAGTAAAATAAAAAAATAATAATAACAAGTAAATTTAGGGACCGGTAGATGGCATAATGGTTACATTGCTAGACTCCCAAATAGTTGACTGTGGTTAAAGTCCCAGACCCAGTAGCTTAATACTCACACAGAGTACGTGTGCGTGCATGCCCAAAATCCTGAGAGGAGAATGGAGAAGGAACTGTGGCATAACCAGACCCCTAGGGATGATTCCTTGCTTTCTCTCCCTCTGTTTCTCTCTCTCTGGCAAGCACACATGCCCTATAACAAAAAATCAATCTCAAGAATTAATTAATTAATTAATTAATTAATTAAATTAAACCAATCATTCTTTTTAAAAAATATAGTAAACATAGAACCCATACAAATCTATAATAAAAATACCCAACCTCCAATACAATTTGGACAAAAATAAATAAATAAAAATATAGCTTGTAAAAAAATACAACAGAGTTTAACCTCAAACATAATAAAATGCAAAACAATGAAAGCACATTAAAACTTTTTTTTTGGTATAGGGCACATGTTCTTGCTGGAGAGAAATAGGGAGAGAGAAAGCATCCTCCGTCCCCAAGGAGGATAACCATGCTGCAATCCCTTCTCCTCCATTTCTCTTCTCAGGATTTTGGTCATGTACACACACATGCCCGATGTGCTGCTCAAACCACCTGGTCCAGAACTTGAACTACACATTCGGCCATGTAGGATCTAGCCGCCTTAACCACCATGCCACCAACTGCCCCTGAAACAAATTTTTAAGTCAAATTAACAAAGGTCCCCCCCAGGACAAGTATGCTTGCCAGAGAGGGACAGAGAATGAAAGAGGGAGAAAGCATCTCTAATGGAGGATGGTCATGCCACAATCCCTTCTCCTCCATTTTTCCATCCTGTTGGGATCTGGGGCACACAAGCATTCATGTGGCACAAGATGCTGGGGCCAGAACTACAACCTCAATCAGCCATGTGTAAACTGGCACCTGTAACCACTAGGCCATGCGCCGGCCCCGTCTTACCTCCTTTGATTTTTAAGGATTATTTATTTAATTTTATTTATCTTTTTTTAAATTGCTACAGGGCATGCATGCCCACTAGTGAAAGAAAGGCAGAAAGAGAAAGAGAAAGTAAGAAAGCAAGCTGCCAGGTCCGGGACTCGAACTGTGATCGGCCATGTGGGAGTAGAGTCCCTTAACCACCATGCCACCTACTGACCCATGTCTTATCTCTTTTAAACAAACTATAGCATACTAAATTATACATCTTGCTCTTTTTTTATATAAATTAAACATTTTATTTCTTTAAATTCAATAATTTCATGTTGTTGTTGAGATATTTAAAACAAGCCTCAGTCTTTGCCTCCACTATAATTTATTTTTTCATGCTGCTAGGTCTGAGACTTCAATTGTGAACTGCAGAGTTAGCCATGTAGGATTCAGCACCTTAACCACCACGCCACCTGCTGGCCCTATACACCTTGCTTTTTATTTGTTCACAATATATCTTAGAAATCTGTCCATATCAATAAATATAATTTATTAAACTGTTGCAGAGTAATAACTCCTCCATCTATAGACATTTAGGTGGTTTCTAGTCTTCTGGTACTACAATAAATATTCAAGTGAATATCTTCTCATTTACGTTTTTGTGGGAATATGTGATTTTATCTGTAAAATTAATTTCTAGAAGTAAAATCTTGTTCAAATGAAATGAACATTTTAAATTTTGATAGATAATACCAAATTATCTTTCATAAAAGTTGTGCCAATTTATATATCTGCCGATAATTTATGAGAGTGCCTATTTCCTCACACTCTTGTCAACAAAATAAACATTTTATCCCTAAATCAGATATAGATGAAAATTGCATTTTCTCAAGCTTCATTTGCATTTTATGAGATTAAGCATCTTTCTATTTGTTTAAAAATCATTTGCATTTCTTAATGCCTTCATTTTAAAAATGGGGGGGGGGGTCAGGTCAGATGGAGGCACAGCAGTAATGCAATACTCTACAATACCAGACACACATGGGAATGTCTTTATTCACATCTGGGTCTCCCTTGTGCACATTTGATGAATGTGCAAGTGCCCAATATCCAGGCTGACTGAGGCTGGGAGTGGATCATAGTGTTAAGATTCTGATGGGGGTGCCTTGCTGTCTCCCAGTAAACAAATGTACTTTTTTTAAAATGGGGAGACTGGGGGTGGGGCAGTGAGTGGTTAAGGTGCTAGACTCCTGCATGACTGACCACAGTTTGAGTCCTGGACCTGGTGGCTTGCTTTCCCACTCCTACCCCATCCCGTCTTTCTCTGGTTAGCATACATGTCCTGTAACAAATTGAAAAATAATGATAAATTAATTATTAAAAAGTAAATTAAAACGGGGAGACTGGACCAGCCAATGGCTTCGTGGTTAAGGAAGCTGGATCTCACATGGCCCACTGCGTGGTTTGGGTCTTGGACCCAGTGACTTAAAAAACATGCTGGATATATTGCTTACATGCCTAAAATCTCAAGAGGAGAATGGAGGAGAAGGGATTGTGGCATGGCCATCCTCCCCAAGGGTTCCTTTGTCTCTCTCTTTCTATCTCCCTCTTTTCAGCAAGTACACATGCCCTACAGCAATTTTTTAAATGTGGAGGCTAGTGCACAAAGAGGATAAAATATAGAACAGTACATTAATTTGTGGCAGAATCAAAATTAGCTCCATAGTTTACTGAATTTCAATCCTATACTCTTTGCATCACATCACTTTATCACTTTGTCTTTACTTCTATCATAAATTACCAACTGATTGTAGATTGCCCCAGTGTGCTGTCTTCATATCAAGAGCATCAGCCCTGCAGTTGGACAATAGTGTAGTGATAATGCAACACTCTTGGAGACAGACCATATGGGAAGGTTCCCAGTTCATGTCCTGAGACCTCCCTGATCATGCTGAGTCTGCGTGTACCCATAATCCAGGTCTGCCTGAGGCTGGGAGTGGGTAGTAGTGTGAAGATTCTGTTGGGGGTTTTCTCTCTCTATTTACAAAAGAAAGAAACTTAAAAATAAAAGAACATCTGGGCCAGTAGGTTGTGTAGAAGTTAAAGCACTAGATCCCACATGGCCAACCGTATTATTTGTTACAATTTTATAGATCAGGAAACTGAGGCTTGCCAAAGGTCATGCAAGGAACATTCAGGTTTTAAACTCAAGTCTACCATTTGCAAAGTCTCTTCTTTTTATTTTTTTATTTTATGTCTTCTTGCCCTGGAGTCTCTGTCCTTATACACAGAGATTGATTATACAAGAATGGCTCAAAATCCTGCAGCTGACTGATACTAGTTTGCTCCGACCCTGCTCCTCAGGGCATGTCTAGATGGGGTACAGAAATCCTAGGCTTAGGAGGCCAAACTCTCTGGCAGTTTTGACTTTCAGGCACTTAATGGACAAGACTGTAACATTACATTTCCTGTTACTTGAGCTGCTATATGTTAGGGAGCAACAAAGGAAATATAACATGGTGAAATTTGTGTTTTAATATCAGTCTGGCTGCAGTGTGGGAGATTGAGGTGGGAAAACCAATTAAGAAGCCCCTTCAGGCCCAGCCACAATGGCATAGGCAACAGGGGCACAGCTGGGTAATGCTGAAGAACATATGGAAGGCTCTAGGTTTGCCTCCTAGGTCTGCCTCAACACACCAGAGATCCTAGCGGGTTGTAGGGCTGGGGGAGAGGACTGCAGTGCGAAGACTCTGTGGAGACTATCCCTCTCTCTCTCTCTCTCCTTCTTCTCTCTCTTTAGAAATAAATAAATAAACTTTAAAAACAAGTTCCACAGAGCCAGCAAGTGGTGTGGTGGTTAAGGTATTAGATTCCAACATAGCCAACCATAGTTCAAGTACCAGACCCAGTGGCTTGAGAAGCATGCCATGCCAGATGCATGTGCGTGTGTTCCCAGAATCCCAAGAGAAGAATGGAGGAAAAGGGACTGTACTGTGGCTTTCCTTCAGGACTGTTCACTTGTAAGTTGATTTACCCAACAGGAACACACTTCAAACCAGTCCAGTTGAGGATACAAAACACATTATCATCAACAGATAATAATCCATTTCTGTGTCCCATAAATGTCTTGCCTCTATTTTCTTCCTTAACTTCTTTTGTTATACTCTCCCATTTCTCCCACCCTCTTCCAACATTGTCTTCAGAAACTATAACTATTTTCAATGCTTCTGTGTCCTCTAATCTCTCAGTTTCCACCACAGAGTGTGGACAGTTTATATATGTTAGTGGAGACATACAATGTCTTTCATAGCCTGATATGCTTCACTCAGCAATAAATCTTCCATATTCGTCCACTTTCTATCAAATCCTATGAAAAAATTTTATTACATTTCTCTACAATAAATTCAATCACATATAAAAAAATAAAAAAGTTCCTGTAGCTTTCCAGTCAGAAAATTATCAGGATTGGGTAAATAGAGGTTGAAGGTATTGGAGAGAGAGGGGAAGATGAATAGAGAGAAATCTTTATGGAGAAGGGAGGAATTTGGATACATAGCACAACTGGAGGAATTCATTTCTTGCAAGAAGGAAGACATTAACACTGAAACATGAGAGAAGATGAAATGAAAGGTAAGTTTGTCATGGGGCCTGGGTGTAAAAGAGATTGAGAAATTCTGGCTTGATACTCTTGTCATTCTGAGTGAACTAGGAGGCAAAGACATCTCTTAAGCATGGAAAGTAAGGAAACTAGAGGCAACTTTCTTAGGAACACTTAGAAAAATTTCTAGGCTGCTGAATTTAGAAAGCATGATTTTGTTGTGGCTGAAGTCCACAGGGTTGTGGTGTGGGATTTTTTTTTTTTTTCTGAGAAAAAGTCATTGAATTTGGTGATTAGGAAATCATTGACTCTATCAAGAAAGTACCTACTGTGGAGGAGTATAAGGTAAAGGTATATTTTTGGTCCTAAGGGATGAACAAGAAGATTTGAACAACTTCAGGCAGCAAGTACAAACCATACTTTCAAGAAGTTTGACAGAAAAAAGAGGAGATTGGGCCTTTGTGTCAGGAGAAAGCGGAGAAAGGATGGGCATTTTGTTTTTGTTTTTGGAGAAGGAGAGACTTTGGGGTCTGAAAAAGAGGCATCAGTAGCTCTGTATGTACTTTTATGGAAGAAGCATAAGTAGTATTTAAGAGAACATGCTCTGGAGTCATGAGTACCTGGGTCCAAATTTTTACTTTGCCACTTACATTAGGCAAGTCACTTATCCTTTCTGTGTCTCAGTGTCTTCATCAACAAAACGGAGAAAATGACAATACCTACCTTAGGATTGTTGCAAGTAATAAATGAGACAATAAATTTCTCAAACACTTAGAACAGTAACTGCATATAGTAAGTGCTCAATATATATTATGTACTATTTTTAATTTTATTTAAAGTTCTTTTATACATTCAATCACGTTATTTAGCTTGCAAAGTGAATATTCCAACATATACACATTTCTTCCCATTCCAGGTGATAGTACTATAAAGTTATCTTCAACAGATAAAACCCCATTTCTTTGTCCCATTAATGCTAAGCCTCTCTATTTTTCTCCTTAATGTCCTTCCTCAGACTCTACTCCTTCACTCACCCACTTCCCACCCTATATCTGGTATTCATAACCATTTACTGTATTTCTATATCCTTGAGTTATTCAGTTTCAGTCATAGAGTGTCCACACTCAGTATATATTAAGTGGAGATATACAATGTCTCTCCTTCATAGCCTGGCTTGCTTCACTCAGCAAAAATAAATCTTCCATATACATCCACTTTCTGTCAAAAGCCAGGATCTTGTTGGTTTTTATGGCTGAGTAGTATGCCATAGAGTATATGTGCCACAGCTCCAAATTGTTCTCCACAGTGGCTGGACCCATTTACATTCCCACCAACAATGTATGCGAGTTCCCCCTTTCATCACATCCCTGCCAGCACTTACCTTTTTTTTTTTTTTTTAATCTTATTCTAACTGGGGTTAGGCGGTATCTCATTGTTGTTTTGATCTGCATTGCCCTTACAATAAGGGATGTTGAGCATTTTTTCACATGCCTTTTGACTATTCATATGTCATCCATAGAGAGTGGTTTTTTCAACTCATTCTCCCATCTTTTAATAGGGTTGATCATCTTTTTTCGGGACAGTTGCTTGAGTTCATTTGTGTATTCTGGTTATCAGTCCCTTATCTGATGCATAGTTTACAGAAATATTTTCCCATGCTGAGGGCTGTTGATTCACACTAATTACTGTGTCTTTTGCCAAAAACTTCTTAGTCTGATGTAATCCCACTTGTCCATTTTTGGGATTATTGACTGTGCTTTGGGGTCTTATTTATGAAGTGTTTCCCTACTTCAGTGTCTCCCAGAGTTTCCCCAGTGTTTTTTAGGAACAGTTTTATAGTTTGAGGTCTTAGGTTTAGATCTTTGATCCACCTTGAGTTGATTTTTTCAATGATGAGAGGTAGGGGTTGAGATTCATGTTTCTGCAAGTAGGTATCCAGTTTTTCCAGCACCATTTGATGAAGAGATTTTCCTTTTTCTACTGGTTTAACTAGTACCCTTTGTCAAAAATCAGTTGACTGTATTTTGGGTAATTTATTTCTAGGGACTCTATTCTGTTCCATTGGTCCACCTGTCTGTTTCTGTGCCAAGACCATGCTATTTTGATGACCACAGCTTTGCAGTATATTTTTGGGTCTGGGAGTGAGATGCCACCCACTCCACTCTTCTTGTGCAGAATTTCTTTGTCAATATGAGGTCTTTTATGATTCTAGACAAATTTTATGATTGTCTTTTCTAGATCTGTGAGGAATGTGTATGGTACATTGATTGGGATTGCATTAAATATATAGATTAATTTTGATATAATTGTCATTTTGATTATATTAATTCTTCCAATTCAGGAACATGGGATATTCTTCCACATTTTTTTGTCATTTTCATTTTTTTTTTAGCTTCTCATAGTTTTCCTTGTGGAGGTCTTTAACTTCTTTGGTTAGATTTATTTCCAAGTATCTTATACTTTTTGTGGCTATGGTAAATGGAATTACTTTTTTCAGTTCTATCTCAGTCTTCCTGTTGTTTGTATATAGAAATGCTATAGATTTCTCTATGTTTATTTTCTATACTGAAACTTTACTGTATTCATGTATTACTTCCAGGAATTTGTTCCTGGATACCATTGGGGTCTTCTATGTATACAATGATGTCATCTGGAAATAATCATTTTTTCCTATTTGAGTGCCTTTTATTTTATTCTATTTTCTGATTGCGTTGGCAAGGACTTCTAGTACTATATTGAAAAGGAATGGAGAAAGTGGGCATCCTTGTCTTGTACCAGTTTTTAGTGGAAAAACTTTCAGCTTTTCTCTATTCAGGATGATGTTCGCTATGGTGTTTTCATAGATAGCTTTTATTGTGTTGACAAATGATCCTTCTATGCCAATGTTGCTGAGAGTCGTGATCATGAAGGGATATTGTATCTTGTCAAATTCCTTTTCTTCGTCAATCGATATGATCATATGGTTTTTATCTTTTTTAAAACTGTTTATATGGTGTATTACATTTATGGTTTTGCATATATTGAACCAACCTTGCATTCCTGGAATAAAGCTTACTTGAAAATGACGTATAATATTTTTTTATAAGTGCTTAGATATGACTTGTTAGTATCTTGTTGAGAATCTTTGCATCTATGTTCATCAGAGATAATGGTCTATAATTTTCCTTCCTTCTCCTGTCCCTATCTCTTTTAAGGATAAGGGTGATGGAGGCTTCATAGATGAATTAGGGAGAAATTCACCCTTTTGGATCTTTAGAAATAACGAGTAGTATGGGGGTTACCTGTTCTTTAAAAGTTTTATAGAATTCGGAGGTGAAGTCATCAGGACCAGGGCTTCTCTTTGTTGAGAGGTTAATTATTACTGAGTCAATCTCCTAACTTGTTATGGACCTATTCAGACTTTCTATATCCTCCTGGCTCAATCTTGGTAGATTATATGTGTCCAGGAATTTGTCCATCTCATCCAGGTTTTCTTGTTTGTTGGCATATAGTTGTTCATAGTATCCTCTAATGATGTTTTGTATTTCTACTGTATCTGTTGTTATATTGCCTACTTCACTGCATATTTGATTTACCTGGTTCCTTTCTCTTTTTTTTCTCTCTTCTTAATTAGTCTTGCTAGTGGTGTATAGATTTTGTTTATTTTTTCATAGAATCAGTTTTTACTTTTATTTATTTTCTGTATAGTTTATTTTATTTTCTATTTTATTTATTTTTCTCACATCTGTATTATTTCCTTTCTCCTGGAGTTTTTTTGATTTTTGATATTACTTTTACAATTCACTGAAGCATGATGTTAGGCGATCCATTTATCTTCTTTCTGTCTTCTTATGTGTACTAATTGCTATGGACTTCCCTCTTATGACTGCTTTTGCAGTTTCCTAGAAATTATGGAATCTCATGTCCTCATTGTCATTGGCTTCCATGAATCTTTTTATTTTAGCCTTTATTTCTTCAGTAGTTGTGAAGTCATTCAGGAGTATGTTATTTAGTTTCCATGTACTTGAGGGTTTTTTTTTTGAGGATTTCTCTTGAAATTAAAATCAAGTCTAATTCCATCATGGTCAGAGAACATGCTGTATACAGTTCCTATGCCTTTGAATCTGTAGAGGCTTGCTTATGCCCTATCATGTGGTCAATCCTCAAAAAAGTTTCATGTGCAGGACCAGCAATTGGTGTAATGGCTATGTCGCTGGACTCCCATGTAATTGACCACGGTTCAAGTCCCAGACCTGGTGTCTTAAACTCATGCTGGGCACGTGTGCATGAGTGCCCATGATCCCGAGAGGAGAATGGAGAAGAAGGGATTCTGACATGGCCATTCCCTTGGGGGATGATTTCTTACTTTCTGTCTCTCTGTCCCTCTCTGTCTTTCTGGTGAATGCTGATGCCCTATAGCAAAAACCTCTCCAAAAAAAGAAAAAAGAAAAAGTTCCTCGTGGGGGTGAAAAAAAGTGTATCTTGTGGTTTTTGGGTGGAAAATTCTATAGATGTCTGTTAAGTCCATTTGATTTATGGTATCATTTAGATCCTTTATCTCTTTACCTATTTTTTGTCTAGATAATCTGTCTAGAGGAAATCATTGGGTGTTGAGGTCTCCAACAATTAGTATGTTGCAATCTATCTCTCCTTATAGATCTAAAAGTCTTTCTTTCACATATTTGGGTGCTCCTGTGTTAGGTTCATAGGTATTTATAAGTGTTAATATCTTCTTGATTGATTGACCCTTTTACTGCAATATTGTGCCCTTCTTTGTCTCTTCGAACAATTTTTGTTTTAAAGCTTATTTTGTCAGAAATTAGTATTACAACTCCAATTCTTTTTTGGTTCCCATTTGCATGGAAAAACTTTTTTCAACCCTTCAATTTTAGTCTATGTATGTCTTTATCCATGCAGTGGGTTTCCTGTTGGCAAAAGATAGAGGGTTTCTGATTTTCTATCCATTCAGTTAGTTTATGTCTCTTGATTAGATAATTTAATCCATTAACATTCAATGTTATTACGATATTACTGGACTTGTCCCAACATTTAAGTTGACTATTGTCTTGGTTGCCTTTTATTCCTTTATTTCTGGCTGTTCATTTTTTAGTTTTCCTGGAACAGTTCTCTCTTCAGGGTTTCTTGAAGAGGTGATCTGGTGTTGGCAAATTCTTTCTGGTTTTGTTTGTCTGAAAAGATTTTAATCTTTTTTTCCCATATGAAGGATAATCTTGCAGGATATAATACTTTTGGTTGAAATTGTTTTTCTCTTAACACTCTCAATACGTCTTCCCATTCTTTCCTTGCTTGCATTGTTTCCATTGATAGGTCCAGTGTTAGCCTGATGGGATGACCTTTGTAAGTCACTTGTCATTTCTCTTTCCAGTTTTTGTATCTTGTCTTTATCTGTGGTCTTGGCCAGTCTGGCTAAGATGTGCCTTGGGGAAGATCTTCTTGGGTTGATTCTATTTGGGATCCTTTGTATTTCTTGGGTCTGGAAGTTTGAGTGCCTCTCTAGACCTGGGAAATTTTCTTCCAGGATTTCATGGAATAGATTTTCCATGCCCTTATTAGTTTCTTCACCTTCCGGGATAGCAATTATTCAGATATTTGGAAGTTTAATGGAATCTAGTATTTCTCGTGTATTATCCTCATATCCTCATTTTTTTTTTTTTTTTTTGCTATCTTCTCTATCATTTTGGTGTTTTTTCTAGGTCAGAGGTTTTATCTTGTACATCACAGATTTGATCTTCAGTGTGGTCTAATTGCCTTTTAATACTTTCTAGGGAGTTTTTGATTTCCTGTATTATAGACTTCATCTCTAATAGTTCCATCTGATTCTTAGAGTGTCCATCTCTTCTTTCATATGCTGGAAGGACTTCCTAATATCCTGTAGTTTGTTGTCTCTTTTCTGTTTCAATTCATAGAATTTCAGTATGTCTTTATCCATGCAGTGGGTTTCCTGTTGGCAAAAGATAGAGGGTTTCTGATTTTCTATCCATTCAGTTAGTTTATGTCTCTTGATTAGATAATTTAATCCATTAACATTCAATGTTATTACGATATTACTGGACTTGTCCCAACATTTAAGTTGACTATTGTCTTGGTTGCCTTTTATTCCTTTTTTTCTGGCTGTTCATTCTTTTTTTCTTTTCTTTTGGAGAGTTTTTTCTCTATAGGGTGCTTGCTCTCACCAAACAGACAAAGAGAGACAGAGAGGCAGAAAGCAAGAAATCACCCCCCCAGGGGGGATGGCCATGCCGCAATCCCTTCTCCTCCATTCTCTTCCTG
>NW_006159721.1:261292-266824 GCF_000334495.1 Tupaia belangeri chinensis
TTTTCCTCATTTTTTTTTTTTTTTTTTGCTATCTTCTCTATCATTTTGGTGTTTTTTCTAGGTCAGAGGTTTTATCTTGTACATCACAGATTTGATCTTCAGTGTGGTCTAATTGCCTTTTAATACTTTCTAGGGAGTTTTTGATTTCCTGTATTATAGACTTCATCTCTAATAGTTCCATCTGATTCTTAGAGTGTCCATCTCTTCTTTCATATGCTGGAAGGACTTCCTAATATCCTGTAGTTTGTTGTCTCTTTTCTGTTTCAATTCATAGAATTTCATCACCATCAATGTTCTAAATTCTTTCTCTGACATTTTGGTAACTTCCTGTTTTGTTTGTTTGGTTGGTTGGTTGGGTTTTTTGGGGTTTTTTGAGAGATGGAGGGGAGTCACTGTGTTCTTTTGATAGAGACATATTTTCTGGTTTATTCAGACCTGAGGCTCTTCTACTTCTAGCCATTGGGAGATGTATTCACTTTTGAATACCTCTTAGGAGAACGTTTCTTCGACTAGGATCAAGTGTGTTTCCCCTTTTTTTGTGGACTGATGTGTGCCAAAGTCTCTCTTCTGTTGTGTTTAGCAATATGGTCTCAAGAGGAGTATTCTATTCAGGTGTCTGAAGAGCAATATCTCCTTTTTCACAGGTGGTTCAGTAAAAGGGAGGATCCCAGGGAGGCTTACAATACTAGGGTATTTCAGAACTGTGATTCTAGACCTTTTTAGTCCCTCTTTCTAGAGGGGAGGGTCATGGGGATGGGAGAGCTGGAGCTGGGGCTGGAGGCAGTTGTGCCCCTGCCTCAACATCCCTTGCTGGCCTGGGGCCTGGAGATGGAACTGGGGCTCTTCTGGAGAGCGGAGGCCAGTGTTTCTAGAGGGGAGGGTCTTGGGGCTGGGAGAGCTAGAGCTGGGGCTGGGGGCAGTGGTGCCCCTACTTCAACATCCCTTGCTGCCCAGGGGCCTTGAAATGGAACTGAGGCTCTGCTGGAGGCAGAGGCTAGTTCCTATTATGTACTATTATTAAACAAAAATTACATGCAGAATATGATTGTATTTGCTTTGATTTGGATCATTTATTTTTAAGAGAGATTTTTGCTATAGGGCATGTGCACTTACTGGAGAGACAGAGAGACAGAAAGCAAGAAATCACTCCCTGGGGGATATCAACACCACAATCCCTTCTTCTTCATTCTCCTTTCAGGATTTTGGGTATGCACAGATATGTGCCTGGTGTGAGTTTTAAGCCACCAGTTCCAGGACTCAAACCACCATTGACTATGTCAGAGTCCAATGAAGTAACTATTATGCCATCTGCTGGTCCCATGATTTGGGTAATTTTTTTCCTTATTGTAAAAGTAGTATTTTTTTCAAATAGCATTTAGAGAATTATACAAAAATTTTTCATCGCAGAAACAGAAAATAAAGATAAGCAAAAAGAAGAAAACAAAAATAACTATATCTTCATTCCCTATCATCTTCAACATTCTGCAGTATATTATTCCAGACTTTTTTTTATTTATCTAGTAATGGTTTTTAAATTGTGTTTTGGTGTATGTGTGCAAATACAACAGGGAAGCCAGGCAAGTGTTAACCCTGAGCTTTTGACCTTTGTCTCTTGTGGTATTATTACGGTTAGTTGCCCTAATTAACACACATGTTTTCATGATTTTCCTTGACCTTACACTCCCAGGGATGGTCAGACACACTGTACTCTGGTCCAGGCTTTGGTTCCAAGGACCCCAACATGTGAAAGACCTAGGCCTTCCATCTACTCTTAGGGGAGCTCAGACATCTTTCCTGAGACTCTGGTGATAAGAACTCTCACTCTGAGGCTCCCTGTATGGAATGCAGATAGCCTATCTCTGGCTGCCTTACAACTACTAACCTCTTGCTCCTTGAAGTGTGTTCTATGACCCACTGGTATCTATATCACAGGGAACTTGTTAGACATGCAAAATCTTGGTCTGCACACCAGACCTACCATATCAATCTAAAGTTTAAATGAGCTACCCAGGTTTTTGAGCATTGAACGAGGTGACATCTACTGATCCTTTCAATTACAAAAATGAAGATTTCTCTCAATGTTCTTGAACACTGGAAACTTTAAGAGATTTCCCACTAAAAGTTTTAGCTTTCACTAGGCTGGTCTATTTCATGGAATGGGCTTAGCTTTGTAGGCAAGCAATAGGCCCTATGCTTTCCTTGGAATCCCACTATACTCCATTCAAACAAACATCTTTATGATCAAACTCAGCAGCCAGAGGATGAAGCCAGAGTAAAGGCCAATTAAATCTGGTCCTAAGGTAGGGATGTGATTTATTCTGAGCAATGTCAAATAATTTCCTCTCAGAAGAGACAGAATTAGGTTGTCTGAGAAATGCAGGCCATGCAATCAGGTAATAAGTTCTCACAAGCAGGGCCAAGGAACAGCTTCTGCAGGATATTTGTACCCCTGGGTTCTATATAGCATTCTAAACTAGAGATGAGAAATTCCTTCCTATTCAGGATCACTCACTAACCGACATAAATTAGACAATAAACAAAGGAGCCCTTATGGATAAAACAATTTTTTCATTGCCATAAACCATATTATTGACTTTTAAAGCCATGAATACAAAATTAAAGACCTATCCCATAAACATAGTAGGGAATTACATGGTATATTCCAGTCTTGTCTTATAGCCAATTAAGAAATAAGGACAGAAGTAAGGAAGAGAGAAGATAGAATAAACAAGGGGGAAGATAAAGTCAAAAAGCCCCTAAGAAAAAGACAGAAACAAACACATATATACATACAAGGACACAGAAACTGACATTGATTGCATTATCATTTCCATAATGTTTTCATGTAGTATAAAACTGCTAAGATGTTTATTCATAAATTCAACAAACATTGGGGCCAGCAGGTGGCATGGTGGTTAATGCATTGGACCCCCATAAGGTCAACTGAGGTTTGAGTCCCAGACCTGGAGGCTAGAAAATCACGCCAGGTGTATGTGCGTACATGCCCAAAATCCCAGGAGGGAAGGGATTGTGGGTGTGGCCAACCCCCATCCCCTCTCCACTCACCCCGGGAAATGATTTCTTACTTTCCCTCTCACTGTCTCTGTCTCTCTCCAGTGATAGCACACACCCTGTGACAAAAACCTTAAAAATTTTTTATAAAACATTGATAACATACTTTTTCTGTATGAGGTATTGAGAATATTAAAGTGAGAAAAATAGACAAGATCCCTACCCTTAAGGAGTTTACCTAAGTATCAGCAGGGCAAGATATAATAAAGTAACCACATAACTTTTATATTAGTTTCCTATTGCTGCTATGACAAATCATCACTAACTTAATGGCTAAAAATAATATTCATTTATTATCTTATAGTTCCGTAGGATAAGAATATGACAGGGGTCACACTGGGTTAGAATCAAGGTCAGCATAGCTTCCTTTTTGGAAGCTTTAGATAAGGATTCTTTTCCTTGTATGTTTGGCTTCAAGAGGCCACTCCTCATTCTTTGTCTATGGCCCCCTTTCTCTGTCTTCAAAGCTGACATCTCTCTGAGCCTTTTTTCCCTAGTCATGTCTTACTGTGACTCTCCTTTCGCCTGCCTTTTCCACGTTTATGGACCCTTATAATTATAAAATAATCAGGAAAAACTCCCCATCTCACTGTCAGTTTGTTAGCAATCTTAATTCCACCTGCAATCTTAATTTTCCTTTGCTTTGTGCTGTGGTTTAGATAATTGTTTGTCCCCCAGAGTTTCATGCTCTGGAATTTGATGTCAGGAGGTGGTGAGACCCAGTGGGCAATGATTGGTCCATGGTGATTGGATAAGAGAGGCACTACTCTCATGAATAGATAGATTAATGATGTCTCACAAAACCCACTGAGTTTGAGCTCTTGTGAGAAGGGGTTAATTCTTGAGAGATTTGGTTGTTATAAAAGAGAGCTGCCTGCAGCTTACTCTTTCTCTGCATTAGTCTACCATCCTCTATGCTTTCCTTAACCATCCTTAACCTGATGACAGTATACACTTTTCAGGCTTTCTAGACACCAGAATTGTGAGTCAATAAACCTTATGTTTTATCTTACAATTTCTTTTTTTAGGTTTTTGCCATAGGGCATGGGTGCTCGCTAGAGAGAGGGGGAGGGAAAGTAAGAAATCACCCCCAAGGAGGGATGGCCATGTCGCAAGCCCTTCTCCTCCATTTTCCTCTTGGGATTTTTGGCACACATGCACAACGCCTGTTGTGACTCAAGTGGAACTCAAAACATGGTCGGCCACATGGGAGTCAATTGCATTAACTACCATGCTGCCCCCCACTACCACCATTTCTTTATAAATCACCTAATCTCGAACATTTCTGTTAGCAATGCAGTAACAGACTAAGACACCATGTAGGGAAGCATATTGAAAAGTTCTGGGGATTAGTCTGGACATCTTTGGGGGACTACTATCCTGCATACCTCACCATTTAAATGTGTTAGAGCAACTACTGGTTCCAATGGGGCTATGACCTTTTGCACACAAGTACAGAGCATGGCATTTCCTGCAACCCTCCTATTCAGAGTTATGTTCTTTGCTGCCTAAATGTGTTTGCTTGCTGTTTCCTCTGCCTGAGATGTCACCCTCCTTAACCTCTACTTGTCCAGATTTTAGTTATCTTTTAAGACCTCACTCAAGGGAACCAGCAGTTAGCGTAATGGCTATGTCGCTGGACTCCCACGTAATTGACCGCTGTTCGAGTCCCGGACCCGGTGGCTTAAAACTCACGCCGGGCGCATGTGTGTGTGTGTGCCCAAGATCCCGAGAGGAGAATGGAGGAGAAGGGATTGCGGTGTGACCATCCCCCCTGGGGGGTGATTTCTCGCTTTCTGTCTCTATGTCTCTCTCTGTCTGTCTGGCGAGCGCACGCGCCCTACAGTGAAAATCTCTCAAAAAAAAAAAAAAAGACCTCACTCAAATGTTACCTAAACTTCATCAGGTGGAACAATGACCATTAAACTTAGTTCAGAATACTTTGACCTTTAGGGTTATTGATTGGTGACTAATCGAACTTGTAAGGAAGCCCTGAAATTCAAAATAAGTCTCAATAGAGTAAAACATATTTCTGGGTATTCAAACAGGACCTTTCAGACACTTGTATTTGAACAGAAGAAAAGAGAATGAGAAAGCCAAACTCCCAACCACTACTGAATAGGACAGAAAGAAGTGCCTTGTAAACATTGAGGAGGAGTATTCTGTTTCTTTAAGGACCTGGCTTAAAGTAAAAACAGGCAGATGGGAACTAATATACAAAAGAACAAAATGATAAGGTACTCTAAATGACCTGCAAAATACTGGAGTTAAACTGTAGCTTAAGGAAGAGTTGCAGGCTTGCTCAATGGCAAAAACAGAGCCAGACACGTGTTATGCCTCCTCCAGTTGTGTGACATTGGGCAAATAACTTATTTTAACTTAAATCTTAAATCTTAATCTGTGAAAAAGGAATAGACAAAAGTGTCCATAGATAGGACATAAAAGGCACTCAATAAATCT
>NW_006159721.1:266906-289675 GCF_000334495.1 Tupaia belangeri chinensis
GCGGGGGGGGGGGGGATGGCCATGCCTCAATCCCTTCTCCTCCATTCTCCATTCAGGATCTTGGGCATAAACCACTGGTTCCGGGACTCGAACCACGGTCGACTAAATGGAAGTCCAGTGACAGCCGTTATGCTAACTGCTGGTCCCGGCATTCTATAAATCTTGACTGCTGATTTCAGAGAAGTATCCTGTCCAAGTTTACACAGAATCAGGCCCCCCAATTCTACATGGAAGTTGTTTTGCCTTTAGTTCTTTGGGAACATGTTAAGTTATTCATGATCCATGCAGCACATCTGCAAAATTCAAAAATTGATGTTCTTATTCTGACAGAGATCACTATACTAACACAAAGCTTTATATTTTGCTTTCTGTGAATATGGCATTTCTCATTTGAAATAAAGGATTTGGAAGTCCTTGGTACATAAACCTGCCTAGTATGAATGCTTCCATCCTTGGCACTGGACACTGAGATCCAGAAAGTTGAACAGAGCTCTAGATCCTATTGGACTAAGCAGTGCTGAGTGCACCGAAAAAAGAACCTTTTAAGCAAATTAAATATCTCCCTGTAACAAAATCCTGAAGCCAGTGCTCTGGATGTCAAATTAAAGGCTTAGCAGATATGTCAGGGGTCTTTCTGTTTTATAGTCATCACTCACACAAGAATTTGTTTCCCTTTCATTTTGGTTCACATACTCCTCCACTTACCACACAGCTCATTTTAAAACTTAGTTCAGTACCATTTATTCTGAAAATTTGCTTAAATGTGGTCTGCAAGGTTGAAAAACAATGAATTTAAAATTTGAATTTGAATTTAAATGTAATAGGAGGCATCTGAAGGGTGTAGAATAACAGAAATAAGAGCTAGAAAATATGGCTGCCTCTAAGCATCTTTTGCTCCTTTCTGGGTCTTTGTTTTCCTGACTGTAAAAGGTGTATGTGTGGGTGGGGAGAGGCTGGACTATATGGTCTCTAAAACAACTCCCATCTCTAACATTCTATAATTCCATTAAATCTTCCTCAAACCAAGACACACTTAGGTATTAGAATATAAGGGTTGTGAAGACCAGCAGATGATGTAATGGTTACGTCACTGGACTCCCATGTAGTCAACAGCAGTTCAAGTCCCAGACCTGGCAGCTTAAAACTCACACCAGGCATGCGTGCGTGCATGCCCAAAATCCCGAGAGGGGAATGGAGAAAGAATTGTGGTGTGGCCATCTCCCCTGTGGGGTGATTTCTCGCTTTCTCTGTGCCTCCCTCTCTCTGTTCAGTGAGCACATGCACCCAATTGCAAAAATCTTTCTTTAAAAAAAAAAAGTGTGTGTGTGTGTATATATATATATGTTGTGTTGGGGGGATGATAGTATGAAAGGGGTAAGAAAATCAAAGGCAGGCACTTCATTTGAGTTTAGCACATCCAAAATAGTGTATACAAGATGTGAGAACAGAATGGAAAACTTGCTAATGAAAGGTTTACTTTGCTAAGAAAGGTAACATCCAAGCAAGTCTGTATTACTGCAGCCTTTGAAGCTCAACCTTCCCATGCTGTATCCTTGAAAAATCCTTAATTAGGGATGAACAAGGCCTCAGATGGTTATAAACCACTTTCTCCCCTTTTCTTAAGCTTGCCTTTTTTTTTTTTTTAAAAAGTATTCAGTGGAATAGACACAGGCTTCTACCTGCTTTGCCACCAACATGTGGTAACGAGCAGCTACAAAACAAACAAAAAACAAACCCAAACAATTTCACTCTTCTATTTTTTTTTAAGTTTTTGTCAAAATACGACTATAAAACCTATTCCTCAAAAGGTATTCCATGTTATATGAGAGTCAAAATAAACAAATATTGCTTCTTCCTGACTATTCCCAGATCAATTTAAACATTTCTTTAATGTTTGCTAACAGTTATAGACAATAGAATGGGAAATTAAAATTATTTGCTCAAAGCTGACTTCATTGACACTGATTTATACTTACCTTGATGTTTTGTCATGTTCATAACACAATCAGGCAACCAAGATAAAAGAATAAGATCTTTAAACACATTTTCCATTTTCTGCAATGAGTACCAGAGAAAGTAAGAAACAGCTCGGAGTGCCTCTGGGCAAAAGATAAAGGAGGTTATAGCTAGTGGAAGTGGTAATTAGAGCCAATTACAACTTGACTTATCTGCTTTATCATTAAAATGCCTGTCAGACCCCCTCATTTTTCTAAACAAAGGAAAAGAAAAGGTACAGCTTAGTGGAGGAGAGGGTTAGTCAAAGGGGATTTTTAATGCTGGTCACAATTTACCCTGTAACCTTAGACAAACACATAGCCTTTTGGCTTCAGACTGTGCTTTGCTCACAATTATATGCTAACTCTAGGAGCTGTTTCCTTTTCTCTTAGGAAATTAACTGTTCCAGTCCCCTGCCTTCTAGCAGGTATTAACATAGTCCTGGTTTTGTTCAAATGAGACACGACAGACCCAGAGAATTTAAGTAACAAGAATATGTCTTCCGTCTCCTAAGTGCAGTGGATTTGATTTTGGTTTCACTTTAAACTTACCAAGAGAAGTATTCTCACTTCATTCACAAATCTGTATACATATGAAGATATAACCACAAAGCATTTTGAATACTAAGGGAGACATAAGTGTAACATTACCAACAGAGAAATTACATTTTAAATGGATGGGTCTCAAGGAAAATAGAATTGATTTTGCTCTTTGATGAGTCAGCTTGGGGGAAGAAATAGTTACACTTAAATGGACAGACCTCACTTTCTACATAAAAGGATATAATTAAGTCTAACAGAAATTTGATAAAGAACAGGAGTGCCATTAATGGACACATCCATAAGTTTGAGCAAGCCATCAAAAAGTAAAACAGTGTGCAAAATGAGAAACCTTGAGCAAAGTCAGGCTCCTTGGGGGGGAGGAGGAGAAAAATAGGTTGTTCCCCCCCACACACACACACAAATACTATTTTAAAAGTTCACTATACTATACCTCTAATGAGTTCTTCCTTTTATCCTTAAAACTATCTGTAGTCTGGTTACTAATGCCTGAATTATCTTCTTGTCTTCAATCTTTCTTCATCTTGCATTCTAAGCCAAATTACCACCACCCAAATCACCATTTCTACCTGCTACTTTGAGTATGTCTGCTGTACAAATCCTTGTTATCTTTTATATTGCATTACTCATTCAAGGGTCTCCATCAAACCACTCCAGTCTAGTCTGTCTCTTTATTGATCCTTTTTCTTTTTTTAGAGAGAGATTTTTGCTATAGGGAACATGGCTGAAGAGCGAGACAGAAAGTGAGAAATCATCTCCCAGGAGGGATGGCCATGCCGCAATCCCTTCTCCTCCAGTCTCCTTTTGGGATTCTGGGCACGTGTGCACATGCCCCCAGTGTGAGTTTCAAGCCACCAGGTCTGGGACTCAAACTGCAGTCGACTACATGGAAGTCCAGTGGTGTACCCATTATGCCATCTGCTGGTCCCTCTCCATCATTCTTTATCTTTGTTCCCTTTCTTTCAACACTGCACTTTTTCCTCATATTCCTGAAACAAATCCCATCCTTTTATCTACTAAGTCATCTCTCCTCATCTTTCTTGAAATCCAACATGCACTTGATGTGAGGAATACTGGGATGGAGTTGAGTGTATTTAATAGGTAAAAGCCTCCTAACAGTCATCTGATATACTTAGTTAAATATTACAGCCAGGTTTCCCCTCCCTTACCTGTTTCTATCAGGGAAGGGAAGCAAGGGCAAAAGGTTCAGGAGCAGAACGTGGAGTGTTGCTGGGTAGATTGCTTGTGATATGTTCTATGTAAAGAGGGCCTGCCTGCAGTGTTTTAGGATTTGCCTCACTTCTTTAAAATTATATCCTTATTATCTATAACATAAAGGCCTCCATTTACATGTGCCCTTCCTTGGTGAAGACCCCTTCATAGTGGTCATTATCAGGAAGATACTTAGAAAGCGAGGAAGAAGGGAGATTCTTAGTAGGCACAGTGGTGTCCAGAAGGTTATTCCAGAGAGGGTGATAGTATGTACTGTTAGGTAATTTTATGGTCACATACACATTGGGTAATAAAACTCTCATGAATAGTGTGCTATCCTCTTACTAGATCCAGCACTAGTGATGTGAACAGAATTTGGTTACTTGGCAGATATTGAGCTTAGACACAAAATATATTTTGGATTTTTAATTTTTATTCACCCCATATAATAGCATATATAAAACGTTGCACAGATGAAAGCATTTCTGAAACTCCTTTGGGATTGGCTCAGATTATAGACTTTTGAAAACAAAATCAATGGTGGAAAATGTTCATTTTCTAAGGGTAATTTTAACTTGGGAACAGCCAAAAGTCACTTGAGATTGAGTCTGGTAAAATAAGGTGGATAATAACCTGAACGTAACTTTTAGCAAAATAAACAAGTAAAAAGATTGGTCTATATACCATCAGAATAAGTATCTATAGCCTCACTATCTGCTACCCTTGAAAGAAACATTGGTTACTAGGATAGGTAAATAATTGTTTTAAAAGATTCGTTTGGAGCATATAAATATGGATTTGATTTTATGATAATAGAGCGGAAATGGTCATAGCTAAGGGAAGACTACAAAATATTGAGCTTCTTTGGAGGTCAGGCAGTAACATTTCCATCTACTTGCTATGGCTTCCGGATGGTAAGCAGCTTTTGTATCAAGTGTAGACTGGTAGCCCTGCTTGACTTAAAAGAATGATATAGCTGTTGGGAAGCAGTTAATGGTACTGGATTACACAAAAACAACCCAAACTAACACAAACATACATAGGCTTCCTGGTATGTAAATTCTTTTTGAGCTTAGAGATCTCCTTTTACAGAATTTAGTATTTAACAGATTTAAAAAACCAAACTTCTTGACCTCTCAATATTAAATAACTAAATGTGCAAAAGAACCACCATTAAATAGGACATCAAAAGCTATACATTTTCTATGAAACAATATGTGCACAGATTTTCAAAGTTGTGAAAATGCAATAAAGAGCACAACACATTTTGGTCACTTTATTAAATGACATTAAATAGTTTAAGTTTCAACTACTAAACAGCACTTTGAATGGTGAAAACACAGATAGTATATTGTCATACTTGAATGCTTTTCTTTAAAAACACAATTCCAGTCCTTATATTTATTACAAAAACAGCCTTAAAGGAAGAAGTGACATCTTTTCTACAGTACTTAAGCTACTCAATACAGAACTGAAAAGCAGTCTAACAGAAACAAAGGCAAGTCTTCACAGCTGTATGATTTCAGCAGCCAAAGCTGGATGATGGACTGAAACATTACTATACAACTGGGACAAAACATATACAATATCACAATACTAAGCAAAAACGCTTTACACCCAAAGAAATAAAATGGGTTACAAAATGTAGAGAATTTAGCAGGCAAAAACTGTATTACAAGCAACATTTTAAATTGTCATTTTTTAAGCCATTGCAACTATTTAAAACATCTAAAACAAATATAAAAATGAGTCTTTTAGTATAATATTGATGTGATTTTTATCTTTAAATATTTGTTAAAGCTTGATGTTCTACTCAAAGTACATATTATGTAGCTAAAATGTCAAGTGAGAAGAGTGTATGCAAAGTGGTCTAAGTTTTATTTCAAACTCTCTGATTTCCAATTAATCCTTCTAAGTAGTATTCTTTAAGTCATAATTTTATCTGCGGTGAAAAGGTTTAAAAGATTGCTTAAAATGTTTACGTCTATGTCTTTGAGTAAATAATTAGACCATGTTGAAAATTCCCAGGTCTAGTAAATCAGGTTTAAATTATTCTGGACTCGTAGAAATAGCAACTGATAACAGTTGGCCAGAGCATACTGCCTTCAAATATTTTTTTCATAAATTTTGTCTTTTTCATTTCTTCTAAAGTAAACATGTATGTGCCCACCTCCCATAAATAAATTAGATTATATGGCTGGCACAATATTCATATATATAGAATTTGTTAGTGATATCTCACCATGGGAAGGTGGTGGTGGGGAGTGGTACATGTGGTGTGTATGAATACACCAAATCTCACAAATTCTGTATCACAAACCTCGTGCTCTTGGATGTTTTACCACTAGTTCTTCTGAGATAAAAGTGGAAATCTCTTAATCATCCAAACAACTCAAAACAGTTCTAGCTAATGTTAAACTCATTCTAATACAGCGATACCTAGAGCAAATCTGCCACTGAGCTTTCTTTTTTTTCTGGAATTCTTTAGATGTTTCAAACCACTACCTGTTACATCACCATCTTAAAAATGGTTTTGTCATGTTGAGTTGACTCCCATAGTCAAAAAAAATCTTTAAGAAACTCAAGCAACCAAATTGTACATGAAAAAAGTTATAGGTCATTTTTCTAGCCCTGGATTAAGAAACAAAAAGAATGTAACAATTTTTCTAATAAGATCTTGTAAAAGTGTATTTAGAGGAATTAATTTTGATCAGAAAATTGCTTTATAGATCTAAACTGAAAAAAAAAATCAACCTTTTGAAACAATTTAAGAAAATGCAAAGAAATTGGGAAAAAGGGAATAATGATGAGAGAAAATAAGAGCATAGAAGCCAGTGATCTTTATCTTTAACAGGAATTATTTCACAATACTGACAGTACTGGGAATTGTTAAAAGCACATTCCTCATGTGAACTTAAAGTCAGCAATGGTTCTGCCATTTTGATATTGTTCATAAAACAGGGTGTGAACCTAACAACCATAACTTTAGCATTAACTTCCTAAAATGCTATAACTTGATTTTCATAGTCCACATCCCACTGCCAGCAACAGGATGAAGCACTAGCACTTGGCACGATGCAGTTAAGAGATGTGCTTTGTATTAGTGCCAGGAGAGAGAAAATTTATGTGTGGAAGGTAATCCACAACCCTGAAATTTTACCAGTAATTATTTCAGCACATATAACTGAAAATAAAAAATGGCAGAAAGACTAAAGAAGAAAAAGGAATTCTCTTCTTAGGCTGTACTTAAGGCTGTTTATACAATGCTAAGATAACTGCAAGACTCCTCCAACATTAGAGCAGTAGTATTTAAGAATATTGCACACAATTCTGTGTCAAAGATAACCTTCACTTTCTAACTTTCAATCACAGAGATGATAATAGCAGGAGCCCAGTTTCAGACTTACGTCAAAAGAACATTAAGACCATTTCAATCACTTTAATCAAGAAATGGATTAAGTACAAAAGTATCTTATAACTTGAGGAATCAACTCTAAGAACTCAGCTGTGTGTTTTTTATGTAAAGAATGAATATATAAATCTTTAACCTTTCCTAAATTTATTAATTTTATGATAATTTTATGGTCGCTAAAAGCAGGCATAAAAATTTAGAGAGGAAATCTGTGGAGCTGTTACTGTTATGGAAGGACTTGTTTTCACTGAAAACAATTTGAAATATCTTCTGTACTCGATGTGTGTAAGAAGATTCTAGGCAACATCACTGACAAATGTCAGGGAGAAATGGTATGCCCTATTTAAAAAAATTTCAAACTAATGTGGAAAATTGGCATTTAAGGGGACCAAACTATTTATACAGTTGAGTTCTGTTAAGTCATTGATTCCTAAAAAAATAAAAGATCTTTTTATGATTTTAACAATCCTTTAAGCTTTTAGTGCAAAATCACATTGATTTCCCTTGGGAAGGTCCTGGATTTTTGCTTCTCATTGGAGGTGGTGCACGAGGTTGAAGTGGTGGCGGCTGCATACCACCAGCCACTGACTGATACATTCCTCTCATATCAATCTGCTGGTAGTTAGAAGGATTCATGATTAAATTTGGAGGCTTTGGCATCATGAGGTGACCCAGTGTTGCTTGCTGATAAGTCATTTGCTGCTGCTGCTGTTGATTGTACTGCTGTTGGAGCCTTCGGTTCATAAGTATTCGCTGAACGCAGCTGATTAACTATAGAGAAAAAAGGGAGCTATTACAAGTGCATGACCTGTCTCAAACATGCAAGTATCAAGTTTTTAGTTAAAATCAATTTGTTAAGGGGGTACCATACCAAAAGAAAAACACATTATTGTTATCACCATTACTAATTTGATGGCATTCACAGGACCATTACTGTAGAAACCAGTTAGTAACACCATTTAGGGCTAAATTCTCTTAATGACTTGGTTATTGTATTCCAAGCAGCATTTAGGATGGTTGCCATAGTAACTTGTCCTGCACTGTGATTAGTCTGAAGTATTAGTTACACTACTTTTTGTCAAATCTCCTTTCTTTGTCATTCTTTTGAATATTTCACTGATGACAGACAAATAAACATTTTAGTGATGAACACCAAAGGAAAAAGCACTTGCAGTCTGAATAATTCCTACCTGGAATGTCTCAAATTTCCTAAGATAATTTAAAACCACATAATTTTTCAGTGCTTTCTAAGTAAAATTCATGCCACAGAAATTGATTCCCTGGTGTCAAGAGTTGAAATTTCCCAATGCAAGACAGATGGCTGGGAAACTAATGTGCTGGGAAAAATGATCAAGGATCTTGAAATATGTTAGCCTTTTAAATAATTATATAATTTAGTAGGAATTTGTGATATATATAATCCAGAGCTCCACTTTTTATTTTCAAATTAAATACACTAAAAAGTACTTATACTTTTTAGAAGCCATTTAAAAATGACACATATGGTAAAAATATGGCAAAAATTCCAATGGAATAGAGTCTATATAAACTTTAAGGAGGAGATCCATTTGGGAAGTTGCTGTTCCTTTGTAAGAAAAGATATTACCTTTATTTGACATTATGAAAGAACTTCAAAAAGTTCATGGGAAATGAAATGAAAATACAAGTTTATTCTGCCACAAAAAATTATTGAAATTCATGCAGTATTTTCATAATATATACTTTCCATAAACTTTTTCAGAAAATTTCTTCTAGAATATTAATAGACATTAAAGAAACACGTTATTATAAGGTCAAGAAAATTAAACATATCCTAGAGATAGAATTCTTACCATCTGTTGTTTTGTCAATACATCATTGTAGATTGCTTCTCTTCGTTTAACATCAAGTTCCTGGCTGGCTTGTCTACTTAATGCTAACGCTTGTACTTGGGCCTCTGAAAGATTCATGTTTTCCTTCCACTAAAAGAAAAATTTTCTCTTTACTCATTATTGTACAATTGAGGAAAAATAATTAGTATTTAAAAGATGTTCAGGATTTTATAAGTTCTTTTTTTCTCTTTTCTTTTATTCTTTGCTAAAGGAAACAGTGGTATAAAAGCAGGGTACTAAGTTCCCCATTGTTGTATATAGGCTGGCAATCTCTGGAATGAAACAACTATTTGGATTTAATTTGTTCAGCTGATAATTAAAAATATGTAAACATATTTATATGTGTATTTTGTAAATAAAATGCTTCATTGATTTCTCAATTGTTATATTTGATCCATTTCCCTATTTACCCAACATTTATGTAAAATTGTTGGATTGCCACTTGGCACTATTATCTAATTTACTAGTATTTTACTATTGCAAATCATTATAAGAACTATGCTCTTTTCTCCACAGAAATAATAAAGCAAATAACAATTAAAAATGAAAAGAAATTGGGGAGATGTCATAAATTAGAGGCTGGAATAAGACAATTGCCAATTAGCTTACTACAGCTGAAATGATATCTTCAAGAGGCTGAATCCTCACTGCTGTCACGCTGTTTGTTGCTTCCACAACTTTTTCTCTTCCTTGATTAATGAGGTCCTAGAAGAATGCAAGAAATAAGTGACAGAGATTGGAAATATGGCATAGTTTGAAAGTACAATGATCCTTCCTCTTGCCAATTTATAACATTTCATTTAAAAGCATCTTAAAGTAACTAAAGACAACAGCAAAATTCAGCATCAATTAAAGTGAAATAAAACTCATCAATGCCAAAAGGGCATTGGTAGGAACAGGAAGATAAAAGCTTGGGTTCTATTGCTTCAGTAACTTAAATGAATCCATAAACAGATTTCAAGAAGGAAACATTGATTCCATTAAGTTAGTAAATTACTAAAATAATAAAGCCAAATCTTTCCTATTTAATTCACAAATTGATTCTAGTTTTAAATCACTTATTTCATAATACTGAGCATCATTATATAATAGTACATCTACATTGTATTAGTATGTAAATTAATACATCTTATTTTCAAATATTAAGTAAAAAATGTTTATTCCAAATATGTTATAATTAAAGAAAGTGCTAAATCCCTAGCAAATCAGCTGCCCTATTGTTCCTTAATTAAAATAGTTCAAACTACATTAATTCAAGACTGAATCTCTTGAGCCCTAAACAAACCACATTTTACTATATACCATGTTGGTTCAAAAAGGTCAACAAATAAAAGAAAAATATCTTGGTCTATTCAAAGGTAATCTTTTGGAGAATGTGATATACCTGCTTAGGGAACCCTCAAGAACAAGGCACTTGAAATTACCTTTAATTCATGTTAAAATGACTTTCGTATTTCACAGCTTACCTCCAGCTGTTGATTGCTCATTGCTGACAAGGCTCCCAAATTGAAAGGAATATAAGGAGTTTGAGAGTTGAAACTGACAGGGGGTAAATTGGTCCCAGTTGGTATGTTGAAACGCATGGTCAGTCCCTAAAAACAAAAAAATTATGCACTTTTCATATTGTGATTTAAAACTAGAAATTCTACATCACCTACTGACTGAAAAAAGAATCCATGTTCTCAAACCTAAGAAATTATTAACAGTCTTCCACACACAAACAAAACACCTTTTTCACCAGAAACCAAGATCTTATTACACAGAAAGCTTTAACCCCCTAAAAGTGTACTCTTGTTTTCTGATAATTCCCATAGAATGAGGTGCAATTCAGAGAATTCTGATGAGACTCTTAACATCACATTAACATTAAAGAAGTTTACTGCAATGAGTTAGGAGTTTTAAAAGGATTCAGGTATTAGGATAAGGTTTCCCTTGCTCAGGCACAGTTGTGTTCAAGTGAGTAGGTGTTCAAAACATACATGGAATTATTCTAAATAAAGTTGCTGCTGAAGATTGAAATTAATATCTAATAATGGAGTATTTTTGTGTTCTGATATTCAGTCAAACTTTAGACTCCGTGGTACACATGCTAAAGCAACATTTATTCCCACCTCTAAACTCAAAGCTCCTGCATGTTTGTTACAATGGTGTATTGTTGATGGGAGTTAACTCTTCCTCAAGACCCATTATATTATTACCTATTAGAAATGTGACCCTTTTCTTTCCCAGTGCTCTTTTAAATGACTAACAAAAACCAAAAAGCATTTTGAATGAACTACCTTCTTTTCAGCTTCATACTCAGCCCAAGCTGCTTTTCTTTCTTCTTCAGTCAACTCCTCCTCTTCTTTGTGGTCCAAAAGAGAATCATGTTCATGATACCCTACAATGTGTTCTTTATGTATCTGAAGAAGTTCCGCAAGTATGGTGTCCTATTTAGAGGAGTTGAAATAATGGAGAATTATTTTCTCCCTTGGATCATATCTCCATAGTTCTATTAGACTAGAAACTAGAAATAGACTATTAAACGCATTTCAGATATAAATGACAAATTACCTAGAAAACAGCTATAAAACATGCAACACCAGACTCTTACGTAACAATTTCATGTTTGTTTATCATGTTTTAGGGATTTTTTAAAATTACTTTTCAGTTTTTTCCCCATTTTCTCCCTTGGATCATATCTCCATAGTTCTATTAGACTAGAAACTAGAAATAGACTATTAAACGCATTTCAGATATAAATGACAAATTACCTAGAAAACAGCTATAAAACATGCAACACCAGACTCTTACGTAACAATTTCATGTTTGTTTATCATGTTTTAGGGATTTTTTAAAATTACTTTTCAGTTTTTTCCTCAACTTAAAAAAGATTATTTTCATATGTATTTTGTTTTCTGCCTAACTCTAAATTGGTAAATATTAGAAGTCTGCATAAATTAGTGATTACATTGGGTGGATGACTGAAAAATCATGGCTACTCCTATTTATACATAACTTTTTAATAATCACTTTGGCTACCAACCACTACACTAACAAAAATCTAAACTAAACAGTTATGAGACAGTTTAACTGGAACATAGTCATTATATTTCTTTATTTTAAAAAAATTATTTATTTTAAATTTAATTTATTATTAGTATTTCTAATCTGCCATATTACACATGTGATCACCAGAGAAAGATAGAGACAGAAAGTAAGAAAGCTAGCCATCAGGTCCAGGACTCAAACTATGGTCAGCCATGTGGAAGTCCAGTGCTTTAACCACCATGCCACCTGCTGGCCCCATAGTCATTATATTTCAATTGCAGGAAAGCTAAATAAATTATATTGTAAGGACACATAGGACAGACTTAAACTCATATATATTTTCCAATTTATGATCATAGTATCTTCTTTTTAATTGCCAGAGGGCACAAGTGCTTGCTAGAGAGAATTCCCCAATAGGATGCAATCATATCAAAATCCTTCTTTCTCCATTTCTCCATCCCACCAACATTTCAGGTACACATGCCTGGCATGTTTTTCAAGTGTCTGGGGCTAGGACTTAATATACCTCTACACTTAACCACGGTGCTATAGCGCCAGCCTTATCATAGTGTCTTAAAAAAATAATCCTGGTGTCCTAAGTCAATCTTTTAAGGGTAAAAATTAAAAGCTTAAAAATTGGGATAATTTCATTCAGTAAGAACACATAAACTGCTCTGGGGGCCAGCTGGTGGCATGGCGGTTAAGATGCTGGACTCCCACATGGTTTGAGTCCCAGACCTGGTGACTGGTGAGTTGCTTTCTCTCTCTCTCTCTCTCTCTCTCTCTCTCTCTCTCTCTCTTTCTCTCTCTCTCTCGCACATGTGCCCTTTAGCAAACTAAAAAATTATCCTAATAAAATTAAATAATCTTTTAAAAAGCAAAACAAAACCAAACAACCTCCTGCTCTGTTCGATTATAACTGTAAGAGATGCACAGGCAAGGAGAGGGGTGAAAGAGAATCAGATATGTTACTTTTCCGAAAAAAAATTAAATATTCAGAGATTATTCATTAAGAAATAATATATAAAAATCTCAATATATGACAAATTAATTTATCAAGAAAGTTTTTCGCAAGTTTTTAACAAGTTCCCTTTAGACATATTTTCTGAATTGAGTGTGAATTTATCAAAGTAACACAATTATTGATCAAATGAAGGTACGGGGAGGTAAACAGCATATTAAATTCAAATTTAATGTACATCTACTGATGTTTAGCACATCCTTAAGGTACAGCATAGACAAAGCCCACACTTGAAAAGAACTGTCTTTGGGACCATCAGTTGGCGTAATGGTTATGTCACGGGACTCCCATGTAATCGACCACAGTTCAGGTCCCGGATCCAGTGGCTTGAACTCACACCGGGTGCGTGTGTGTGTGTGTGTGTGCCCAAGATCCCAAAAGGAGAACGGAGAAGAAGGAATTGCAGCATGGTCATTCCCCCTGGGGGGTGATTTCTTGCTTTCTGTCTCTCTCTGTCTTTCTGGCAAGCACATGAACCCTTATAGCAAAAACCTCTCCAAAAAATAAAAATAAAAAAAGAACGGTCTTTAATATATTCAGTCATACTAGAGTACAAGGTCCAAAAAAATGGTAGAAATTCAAAGATGAAAAATTCAAATCAGGAAACCCTAAATTTTTCTATACAGCAGCAAAAGCAGACACTAATTTCAAATATTCTGATATTTAATATCATGTTAATAATTTTTTATCTTGCTATCCATATAAATAATTGAATAATTACTTCCTTTATGAAGAAAAAAAAACCCTGATTTTCTTAATAGATTAAACCTATAGGGGCCGGCAGGTGGCATGGTGTCTAAAGTGGCTAGACTCCCACATGGCTAACCATGGTTTGAGTCCTGGACCTGGCAGCTTGCTTTCTCATTTTCCTTTTTTTTTTTTTCCTCTCTCTCTGGTCAACTTCAATAAAATAAAATAATGACAATGAATAAAATTAAATTAAATAATTCTTTAAAAAATTTTAAAACTGTAATTGAGACTTTATAATAATTCATTTTGACATGTAGTTTGTGCCACTTGCTTTGCTGTAAATCAGAAACATTTTTTAAAAGACCATACAAATGAAAAGGCTAAAGGAAGTCTACCAGTAAAATCCATAGACACCAACAGGTTCAATTCTTTTGAAATGTTAACTAAGCATTTTTCTCCTACAGCAGTATAAGAAATCTGTGATCAAAGCTGACCCCTCTGGACTATGCCACATAGAAAAGTTTTATCATCACTAGATCAATCTTCTAAGTGCAGTGTTACTGACCAGACAGGCAGTCTATTAAATGACAATACTTTCTTTTAATAAATTTTTTATTTTGCTTTGTACTCTGATTTTATTATTATTTTTCTCATTTTTTACATTCAATCACTGTATATCTTTACAACATTGAAAATGAATTTTCCCAGCATCAATACTCCGTTAGTCCAGTCAAAGAAATTATCATATGCATTGTCACAAATTATTCAGTCATAAAAAACAATAAGACTCTGGCATTTGATAGAAAGTAGATGAATATGGAAGATTTAATCTAAGATAATGTTTTCTTCTATGTTGACTCTCATGCCTACACCCCCAAGCATGGCTCAAGATCAGTATATGGCCAGCCCTGTAGTACAGTGGTTAAGCCTTCCACAGAGGAAGATGGATCCCACATGGCCAACCAGGTTTTAAATCCTAGCCTCAGTACACATGTGCCCTTAGGATCCTGACAGGATGGAGAACTGGAGGAAAAAATGTGACACAGCCCTCTGGGTGGTGCACTCTCCCCCTTTCCTTCCCTCCCCCTTCCTGCATGTCCTCTGGTATTAAAAAAAGAAAGAGGTAATAATAGAACCAAATAACACTAATAGTTTAGCAAGTGACCATGGCAAATACAATTAGAAAAGTCAGTTGTTCAGACTGATCCAGTAGCACAGTGGTTACACCCTATGTGTAGGAAGTTGGATCCCATGTGGCTGACCATGGCTCAAATCCTGACTCCAGTGACTTGAAAAACATGCCAGGTGTGTGTGTGTGTATGTGTAAAATCCTGACAGGATGGAGAGATGGGGGAGAAGGTGTTACAGTATGTCCACACTCTATCAGGAAGCACTTTCTCTCTCTTCTTCCCTCCCCTTGGCAAGTGCATGTACCCTCTGGCAATTAAAAAAAAACAGAAGGGAAAAGAAAGAAAAATCAGCTGTTCTACAAGACATGAAATAAATTGCAGTGTTCAAATATTTTATGGATAGTCCCTAATTGTACTTGTCTGGCAATAAGTGACAATCTTAACCATAGTCAGCTATCAGTTCAATTCCTGAAGAAAGCAACCTAAGGGAAAGATGAGGGAAAAAAGGATACTAGGAACTGAATTAATTTTCATCTGTGTCACTGATTCTCTTTATAATATTGGATAATAACTTAGTCTAGCCATGACTATAAGTAAAATATAGATAAAATATTCTCCATTCACATGCCTAACAGGATGGTATGAGAACAGTAAAAACAAATAAAAACACCCAATTCTTGGGAAATAAACATTATGTCAAGTATAGTATCTATTTCTTAATTACAAACATGAGAATTCAATATATTGACTACTTTTTTTGTGTTTGGAGGGGAAGCCATTCCAAAAATGTATGTATGTATGTATGTATGTGGGTACACATACACAAAAACTCATACATACCCTTTTTTAAAAATTTCTAGAGTGATCAGGAAGCTTTATCAAGTCCTTAGCATCCTGTAATTTCAGAGTCCAAACTTATTATCTTAGAATTAGTAGAAACTGAGGACCGGAGAGGCAAAGTAACTTTTTGTTCTTCAATTACACAGCTAAGGACTAGCCAGGACTAGAATAAATTTTTTTACTCCTATCCAGTGATTAAGCTACCACACTACAAAGATTATATTTTCCTAGGCCATGGTTCTTCCATTTCCCAGATGTAGTCTTAGATAAGTAATAAGTAATAATAATAATCTCCTGAAGGATTTCAGGAAAGGAGGAACCTAAATACACCTTTTTAAAATTAACATCTCTGTAGTTTTTAAAGGTTTAAAAACAAGCACTTGTACATTTAATTTAAAAAATTAAAAACTGAAACAGAGTCCCAGTTGTGGTAATGCAGATGGTGTGGTGTGGGGTGCTGCTGCACCATGCTAGAGGCCATATGAGCAGGCTACAGGTTCATACCCCGAATCTACCTAAGCACAACAGGTACTCGAAATCCTGACTAGTTATGGGGCTCAAAAGTGCTCCTCTTCTTCCTCCTTCTGCTTCTCTTCCCTGTTTCCTTTATAGAGATAAATGAATTTTGGAAAAAAGAGAAAAAAAACTGAAACAAAGACAATTCTCAGAGGCAAACTTATAAAAGGCATTTCACGCTTATACTCAACTTGACATGCACTTTTTTTTTGCTAGAGGGTTTGTACACTCATCAGAGAGACAGAGAAAAGACAAATTTTGGGCATGTGCATGTGTACACACACACACACATACACACGTGGAGTGTGTTTCTCAAGCTACTGGGTCTGGAACTCAAACTGTGCAGTCTGAGATCTGACGGCCTTAACCACCAGGCCATAGAGCTAGCCCTATGTTACTACTTTCATCTTAAAGAGATGAAAGATTTAAGATCTATCCTTTCAAGTCAAACATGATTGCCTAACCAAGGTCAGATTATGTTGGCGGTTCAGTCTCTGCTCTTGGAATAATTCTACTTTCAACACACAGGCAATTAAAGTGCCAATAAGTCACAGATAAAGTGCATGTGACTTTGTTTTCTTTATTGATTTAAAGATTTTTGTTATGGGGTACATGCACTCACTGGAGAGACAGAGATGAAAAGTAAGAAATCACCCCCCTGGGGGTATAGCCACACTGCAATCTCTTCTCCATTCTCCTCTTGGGGTTTTGGGCACACACACACACACCTGGCATGAGTTTCAAACTGCTGGGTCCAAGACTTGAATCACAGTCAGCCATGGAGTCCAGTATGCCACTATGCCACCTGCTGGCCCTGTTTTCACGTGGGCCAGCAGGTGGTGTGGTGATTAAGGTGGTAGATTTCCACATGGAAAACTGCGTTTTGAGTCCTGGACCCAGGGCCTATACCAGGCTCTTGTGTGTGAACACTCAAAATCCCAAGAGGAGAATGAAAGAGAAGGAACTGCAGCATGGCCATCCCCCAGGGAGGGTGATTTCTCATTTCCCTCTCTCTCTCTTTGGTGAGCGCACACACCCTATAAAACCTTTTATCATCAAACCAAAAAAACTGTTCTTATTGCTTCTACTGGCTACTATACTCCTTCTAGTCAAAGAATCCCCACTCCCAAAAAAACCCCTAATATCCAATTACAAAACTAAGAGAAAATAGTTTCTGGTAACATCTATATATTTCTCCACATATTTCACGCATTTACACACAGAGACATGCGTGCATGCATACACACACACATTTTGCATAAAAAATGGAACTGGAGCCAGCTGGTGGTGTGGAGGTTAAGGTGGCTGGATCCCATAGGGCCAACTGTGCGGTTCAAGTCCCAGGTCCAGTGGCTTGAAAAACACGCTGGACACATGTGCATACATGCCCAAAATCCAAAGAGAAGCGTTTGTGGCATGGTCACCCACCTTGGGGGGATGCTTTCTCACTTTCTTTCTCTCTCTCTCTCTGTCTCTGTCCCTCTTTGGTGAGCACAAGTACCTTATAGCAAAAAAAAAAAATAGAAAAAGAAAAAAGAACCCAGTATATGTAGACTCAAAACCTACTTTTCTCCCTTAATACCTTTCCATGGATATCATTTTACCTCAAATACAAAAACCTTCTTCATTTTTAATCACTGCACAGTGCTTATATAGAAATACTTTTGTCTATTTAATCATTCCTTTACATAGAAGTTTAAGACATTAAGACTGCTTCCAGTTTGTAATTATTACCAGATCTGCAATGAAATGACCTAGTGGATAAATTTTAATGTATTTCAGTCACTTGTTCATACAACAATTATGCTGATAAAACTCAAGAACTTAGAAAAATATGCTTGCTATAATCTTCAACTTAACAAAGCAAAGACAGTACGAGTTAGTTAAATGAAATTTTTTTTTTTTGAGAGGTTTTTGCTTTAGGGTATGTGTGCTCGCCAGAAAGAGAGACAGAAAGCGAGAAATCATCCCCCGCCCCCCAGAGGGGATGGCCACGCCGCAATCCCTTCTTCATTCTCCACTCGGGATCTTTGGCACGCAGGCACACACACACGCCCCGCGTGAGTTTAAGTCACCAGGTCTAGGATTCGAATTGCGGTTGACTACATGGGAGTCCAGCGACACAGCCATTATGCCATCTGTTGGTCCCCAAATGACATTTTTTTAAAACAGAAACTCATGAATACAGTTTGGAAGCTGGAAGGCAGAAAAGAAGATACAAGATTTTTACATAAACTATTTCTACAACACCCTCATCCACTTTTTTTTTAAAAAAAAATTGCTATAGGGTATGTGTATTTGTTGGAGAGAGACAAAGACAGAGAAAGACAGAGAGAGAGAGGGAGAGAGACAAAGCACATCCCAGGGGATGGCCACACCCCAATCCTCTCAGGATTTGGGGCATACATTCACAAGTGCCTACATGATTTTCAAGCTGCAGAGTCTGGGACTTGAACCACAGTCACCCATGTGGAATCTAGCCACCTTAACCACTACACCACCTGGCCCCACAAAACAAGTATTTGTGCCAGTATCCTCAGATTATTATTATTATTATTATTATTATTATTGTTTTAAAAAAGTTTTGCAAAGTCTAAAGCAAGTTATAAAAGTTAATAAAGAAAATTTTCATCTCCATATTCAATGAAATCATGGAGAAGTTTTTTCCCCCCCCTTAAAGTATGCATTTATATTAGTTGCTATAGTAACATTATTATTGAATATAATACTGGAACAGAATGTATAATCACTAGGCCAACAGTCATCAAAATGAGTTTTAAATTACATCAAAATGTGTACCTTTAATTTTCTTTGTCTACATTTTCTCTTTAAAAAAGTGAAAAGTTTGCAAGTTGAGAGAAGCATGGTCTATATTCTTGCTAACAATCTAAATTAGTTTAAGCTTTAAAAATGACTACTTCGATTAATAAAACAAAATTAATGATAAATTAAAAGTTTAAGTTAATTTATTTAGAAGTTTAAAGTATTTGGCAAGCTGAAAAAAGTTCTCATTTAATTAATTCTGAAATTTGACCTTAAAAATATGTATTTTTTTAAATAATTAAGGCTTTGCCTAGGGGCAAGGGAGGGAGTTTGCCACATTCCAAAAATATTTTGCTTACCATCACTTTGAATTTTAGTTTTATAATATCTAGAAATGAAATGTCACTAGAGCACTTAACTGCCATGTGACCCACTCAAAAAGCTATGAAAAATTCCTTGTATTGCTTAAATAAGTCTAGATTCTTAGTAAAGAAATTTAATATTCCCAGTCAGAAATCTTCTACTTTCAAATGTGAATACTGTTTCTTCCCCAAACTATACTGTAAAAATGAGTGCACTTGATAAGTAACTAGAGAGCTTATTGAAAGAGGTTCACATAACACCTCACATCAAGTTTTTGGGTCAAGAATATGTAACTTTTGCCAAAGAAGATTTATAAATATATCCAGATTCACAAACTGTTGCTATGAGTAAGATAGTGACAACTATAGAACTTGTCACTTTCACTGACAGTGACAAACTGATTTTGGTGGAGGGTAAAACCTACTTTAATAACAATGTTTTCTCCTTAATATACTATTTAAAGAACTAGATACTGGGATGAGACAGTGTCACAATGGTAAAACATGATATTCTGAAAAGCAGTCTCATATGGGAAGGTTCCATGTTCATATCTGGAGACTTTCCTAAGTACACCAGGCACATGCTTGCTCATGATCCAGAGCTGGCTGAAGGCTGGGTGTGTACTGCATTGTCAAAACCTCATTGGGGGGAGGGGAAAAAACCCTCACTGGGTGCTGTTTTTCCTGTCTCTCTTTCTCATAAAATAAATTAAAGAGAAAAAAAAAAAAAGCCCTGGATACTATAGTTAGTATTTAACTTTTAAATTTTGGTTATCCATTACAATTACTACCCATGCCACTGTGAGGTACAGAGTTATAATTTTAAATTTTATATGACTCTAGTGACTTTCTAGAGGTTGTAGCTTTCCAAGTAGAGCCTGAATCAGAACTCAATTCTGATTACAATCTAGAGTTCACATTATTTCTTTATTTCATAAACACTGCTACATCCTCTAAATCAACTATAGGTATGCTGTAAAAAGTAAACTAAAAATACAAAATAGGAAGGAAAGCAGGTGTTTAGCAGTTCAAATTATATCTTAAAGAAAACACTGAAAAATGAGCAAAATGATTTAAAAATGACATAAATATAACTAAGGTGATCGTGTAATTTTCATACTGATCAAATCTCTTCCACAACTATATCCTCTAGTGGTCTGAAATACTAAATCTGATGTAAAAATCTTAATCATGCAAATACCAGTAATTAAATAGACAAAAGTGAGGTCTTAAACCCCCTAAAAGTATCATACTTAATTCCTCTAGGAGTATCACAGCTTCAATTTCCTGCTGCTTCTACTCTGGAAATGTTAAAAGACTTAACTATGAAACAGAGTAACACAACTTTAGGATATTAATATACAGATAACTAGCACTCAAGTACCTATATTAACTCAGGATTATTGGCCATTCCAACATGTTAGTTATGTCCTTCTGAACTCCTGTAAATAAAAATAGAAAAAAGTAAAAGGACATATAGTCTTGCTTCTCAACTTTCTCTCTATAATAAATAATTTCATGACCAGACTGCTTGAAATATAAATACCACTTATAATGTTGCTAGAATTGACTTACTTGATAAGAAGATCACCTATGTCAGCTTTTTGACTTTCAGAGGCAAGTTTAAAGACAAGACTTAAAAGAAATGTGTGTGTGTGTGTGTGTGTGTGTGTGTGTGTGTTTATAATAACTTTGTAAACTGGGAATCTTTATGTGTAGTGGTTAAGTGGCTTTAGAGTACTGTTATCCAATAGTACTTTCTGCAATAATGAAAATGTTCTGTCAAATATGGCATCTATTAGCCACATGTGGCTACTGAGCACTTGAAATGTGTCTAGTGTGACTGAAGAATTGAACTTTTAATTACTCTTTCTTAAATTTGCTATAGGTCACTTGCACTCGCCAGAGAGAGAGAGGAAGAGGGAGGAGAAGGGGGAGGAGAAGGGGGAGAGAGAGAGAGAGAGAGAGAGAGGGGAATGACCACCCTGGGGGAATGGCCACACAACACTCTCTTCCCCTCCATTCTCCTCTCGGAATTTTGGACACGCACACACACATACGCAGCATACCTCAATCTCAAGCTGTGCAGTTGACCATGGGGGACGAGCCCCCCCCAAATCACCACACCACTGCCAGGCCTCTGAATTTTTTAATTTAATTTAAATGTAAACAGACATATGTAGCTAGAGGCTCTTGTATTGGAGAGTATAGAACAAGAATCTTAAATGTATTTAAATTCTGGTACTACCATACCATTTATTAGCCCTATGTCATTGAGCAAGTTAGCTCTCTGAACCTCAATCTCCTGGCTGTAAAATGGGCATATTAAGTGTCTACTCTGCAGAATTATTGTGGTGATCAAATATTACACATGAAGTGCTTAGCACAGTGATTTTTTTAAATGAACTCTGCCTTGCTAAATCTAATAGTCAGTGTTCAGACCTAACCTTACTCACCCAGAAGTAGAACTAATAGAATTTAATCACTCACCTCAGCAAAATATTTTATCTATTGGTCAGCTACAGGGAGAAATATATTGATATTATTTTGATTTTTTTTCTTATTTTCAACATTTTTTCTAAAGATGCTAACTAAAGTAGACCCTCACCTTAAAAAAAAAATGTAATACCAAAAATGTCCTTTCATACAGTGAAGAGTTTTATACCATAACCAAGTTTTTTTAATGAAAAATTTAGGATATGTTTGATAAGGACAAGTGATCTAATAATGGAATTGTCTACGAAAATCTCAGATATGTGGCTGTCTTAGTTACAGAGAGACCAATAAGTCCCTATCTATCCTACCAATGTGGATATATTATTTAAAAATTTATCTGATGCTTAAAGGACACCTCTTTTTAAACCTAAAATGCAAAACACGATAAGCCTGAGCAATTCATGTATATGGAAATCAAATAATGTTGAAACTGTTAGGGACTTTAGAAGTAACATAAGGGGTGAGTAGATGGCATAGTGGTTAAGGAGTTGGGACTCCCCCACATAGCTGACCACGGTTCCAGTCCCAGACCCGGCAGCTTGAAACTCTGTAAGCTCATGTGTATGCATGCCCAAAATTCTGAGAGGAGAATGGAGAGGAAAGGATTGCAGTGTGGCCATCCCCCTGGGGAGTGATTTCTCACTTTCTCTTTCTCTGTGTCTCCAGAGAGTGCATGCACCCTATAGAAAACTATCTCTCTTAAAAAAAAAAAGTTAGACCCATTGCTCATCCCCACCCTCTACTCGTCTCTGGACTTCAGGTTGGTTTCTTGGGACTTTAAGATGAACTTGCACCCTTCCTCACCCCATCTGGAGACTGGTTCAAGCCAGCGGCAGTTCCGGACACCAGGCTGCCTGTGGCTGGGCGGGCC
>NW_006159721.1:289796-294422 GCF_000334495.1 Tupaia belangeri chinensis
AGCGCCGGTTCCGGCCACCAGGCTGCCTGTGGCTGCAGGCCCTAAGGGCCAGCTGGGACCCATCGGTCATCCCCACCACTACTCCTCTCTAGACTTCACGTCGGTTTCTTGGGACTTTAAGATAAACTTGCACCCTTTACCACCCCATCTGGAGACTGGTTCAAGCCAGTCTTTACCCCATCCCCACTTGCATTTGGAGTCTCTAAATTTCAGTGCTTTGAATACAACGCATCATGCTGTGCATTTCTTTCTTTGCTCTTGATGTGTAGCTTATTAGGTCAGTTGGAGTCTCATCACTCCTTAGAAACCAGGAGGAATGTGGGTCACCCAGAACCAGTGACAACAGTGCATGTTACTGGTGAAAAAGAGGTAGGCAGACCAGAAGAGAAATCACCAATTTTCTAATCCTGCACATCTTTTAACACTCAGTGATAAAAGAATAAGTAAGGAAGGAACATACAGATCACCTGATGACTCAGAACAATTGCAGAGGCTCAAGAAATATGAGCAACCAACAAAAGTCCTCTACGCCAAGGGAAATCATCAAGCCTACATCACCCACAATCAATACAATGAACGTCATGGATATGTCAAATAAGGAATTCAGAATATTTATAGTGACCAAACTAACTGAGATAGAAGAGAAAAGAGACAATGAGTTCCAGGAGATGAGGAAGTCCTTCATGATTTGAAAAAAGGAATAGATACCTTAAACAAGAACCAGATGGAACTTCTAGGGTTGAAGAATGTGAAACAGGAAATCAAAATCTCTCTTGGAAGTATTAAAATTAGGTAAGGTCAGGTAGAAGATCGAATCTCGAATATAGAAGACAAAACATCTGACCTAGAAAAAAGTATCAAGAAGATTGAGAAACCAACCAAGAAAAATGAGGGTAATATACGAGGAATACTGGATACCATCAAGCACCCCAACATTCGGGCAATTGGTATTCCAGAAGAAGAAGAAAATAATAAGGGCATTGATAATTTATTCCATGAAATGCTGGAAGAAAACTTTCCAAACCTAGAAAGGCATTCAAATATCCAGACCCAAGAAATACATAGGACCCCGAGTAGAATCAACCCAAGAAGGTCCTCTCCAAGGCACATCATAGCCAGACTGACAAAAACAACAGACAAAGACAAGATAGATACTAAGGTTGGCAAGAGGGAAACAAAAAGTTACTTACAAAGGTCACCCCATCAGGCTAACATCAGACCTCTTGGTGAAAACAATGTAGGCAAGGAAAGAATGGGGTAATATAGTCAAAGTGTTGAATGAAAAACAATTTCAACCAAGAATACTATACTCTGCAAGATTATCTTTCATATGGGAAAAAAAGATAAAAACATTCTCAGATAAACAAAATCTGAAGGAATTTACCAACTCCAGACCAGCTCTTCAAGAGGTTCTGAAGGGAGTGCTCTACCAGGAAAACTAAAAAGCCGGACAGACAGTTATACGAGAAGAAAAAGCAACCAAGAAAATGGCTCACATAATGATAGGAACAGGTCCAGAAAAATCGATAACATTGAATGTCAATGGATTAAATTCTCCAATGAAGAGACATACACTGGCCGAATGGATAAAAAAACAGAAACCCTCTATCTGTTGCTTACAAGAAACTTGCCTTATGGATAAAGACAAACACAGACTAAAAGTGAAGGGCTGGAAAAATATATTTCATGCAAATGGAAATCAATAAAAGTCTGGAGTAGCAGTATTAATTTCAGACAAAATAGACTACAAGGCAAAGACTGTAAGAAGAGACAAAAAAGGGCATTATATAATAGTAAAATGGGGTAATCCGGCAAGAAGACATAACACTTACAAATACATATGCACCCAACTCAGGTGCACCTAAAATATATATACACCCAACTCAGGTGCACCTAAATATGTGAAGGAAAGACTGCTGGAGCTAAAATGATAGGGAGAAACACAATAATTGCTGGAAATCTCAACACCCCATCATCTCCTTTAGACAGATCCAGGCAGAAAATAAATAGAGAGATACAGGACCTAAATGATACTACAAATCAAATGGGTTTGATAGATATCTATAGAACTTTCCACCCTAAGTCCACAGCATATACATTTTTCTCACCCCAGTATGGAACTTTTTCAAAGATTGACCATATGTTAGGACACAAATTAAGCCTTTACAGATTTAAAGGCATAGAAACGATATCGAGCATCTCTGACCATGATGGAATTAAACTCAAGATTACTTTTAAGAAACACCCTTGAAAATAAACACACACATGGAAACTGAACAACCTACTTCTGAATGACTTCATGACTACTGAAGAAATTAAGCCTAAAAATAAAAAAATTTATGGAAATAATGAGTACACAAGTTTCCATAATCTATAGGACATGGCAAAAGCAGTAATAAGAGGGAAATTCATAGCACTTAGTGCACATAAGAAAAGGATGGAAAGATGGCAAACAGATAACATAACATCATGCCTCAGAGATTTGGGAAAAAAACAACAAACAAACCCAGAAAATGCCAGGTAAAAAGAAATAATAAAGGATTGAGCAGAAATAAATGAAATGGAAAATAAACAAACCATACAGAAAATAAATGAAAGCAAAAGCTGGTTCTTTGAAAAGATTAACAAGATCCACACACCATTGGCTAGACTGATCAAGAAGAACAAAAAAAGAAACCAGATAAATCAAATACGTGATGAAACAGGAACATTATAATAGACATAGTAAAAACACAAAATATCATTAGAAGATACTATGAGCGACTATATGCCAACGAACAAGATAACTTGGAGGAGATGGACAAATTCCTGGATGCATATAATATACTAAGATTGAAGCAGGAGGACATAGAAAACCTGAATAGACCCATAACAAGCCAGGAAATTGAATCAGTAATAAATAACCTCCCAATAAAGAAAAGCCCGGGTCCAGATGGCTTCACTTGTGAATTCTACAAAATCTTTAAGGAAGAGTTAATCCCTATTCTACTCAAATTATTTCTGAAGATTAAAAAGGTGGGAAAACTTTCAAATTCATTTTATGAAGCCTCCATCATCCTCATTCCCAAAACAGATAAGGACATGACAAAAAAGGAAAACTACAGACCAATATCACTGATGAATATAGATGCAAAAATTCTCAACAAGATACTCGCAAATTGTATACAACAACATATAACAAAGATTATTCATCACGACCAGGTAGGCTTTATCCCAGGAATGCAAGGATGGTTCAACATATGCAAGACCATACATGTAATACACCATATTAAAAGAAAGAAAGATAAAAACCATATGATCATTTCAATTGATGCAGAGAAACCATTTGATAAAACACAACTCTCAGTAAGATTGGTATAGAAGAGTCATTTCTCAAGAAGATTCCTCAAGGCTCCTGAGAAAAAGTGATTTCAGGGTAAAAGAGAAAGGAAGATTTCCTACAGATAATTCAGCATCCAGCCCAGAAGCTTGAGTGGCAGGAGAGGCAAGAGGCAGACCATCAGACAAAGATTACTCATGGCTCCTGAGAACTACTGATTTCAGGGTAAAAGAGAAAGGAAGATTTCCTACAGATAATTCAGCATCCAGCCCAGAAGCTTGAGTGGCAGGAGAGGCAAGAGGCAGGCCATCAGATGAAGATTCCTCATGGCTCCTGATAACTAGTGATTTCAGGATTCAACGTCAAGAATTAGCAAGAAACACACCATCCATCAGATAATTAGAAATCACCGTAGGGCACAAGAAATATGGGAAAGCAAGAAAATACCTCTCCTCCAAGACAAAAGAATAATTCTTCTTCATTTACAGATAGTACAATGGAAATCATGGAAATGTCTGATAAAGAATTTAGAACATTCACAATGGCAGGACCACCAGTTAGCGTAATGGCTATGTCGCTGGACTCCAACGTAGTCGATCGCGGTTTGAGTCCCGGACCCGGTGGCTTAATCTCACGCTGGGTGTGTGTGCATTTGTGCCCAAAATCCTGAGAGAAGAATGGAGGAGAAAGGATTGCAACATGGTCATCCCCCCGGGAGGTGATTTCTTGCTTTCTGTCTCTCTGTCTCTCTCTATCTGTCTGGTGAGCGCACGCACCCTATAGCAAAAACCTCTCCAAAAAAAAAGAACATTCACAATGGCAAAGCTAACAGAGAAACAGAGATGGAAGAGAAAAGATACGAGGAACTGCAGAAGAGAAAGGAGAAAGGAACGGATGAGTTCCAGGAGGTGAGGAAATTCTTGCAAGATCTAAAAGAGGAATTACACGCTTTACAAAAGAATCAAATGGACCTGTTACAGGTGAAGACTATAATACAGGAAGTCAAAAACTCCCTTGAAAGTATTCAAAGCAGACTAGATCACACTGAAAATCAAATCTCAGTTGTAGAAGAATTGATGGCCTAGAAAAATCCACCACAAAGACTGAGAAAATTGTCCAAAAACATGAGATTACTATATGTGAAATACTAGATACCATCAAACATCCAAACATCTGGATAATTGGTATCCCAGAAGGGGAAGAGACCCATAAGGGCATTGACAATCTATTCCATGAAATCCTGGAAAAAAACTTTCCAAACCTAGAGAAGCATTCAAAGATCCAGTCCCAAGAAATACAAAGGACCC
>NW_006159721.1:294471-296874 GCF_000334495.1 Tupaia belangeri chinensis
CAAAAAAGATAATAAGATTGGCAAGAGAAAAACATCAAGTTACCTATAAAGGATATCCCATCAGGATAACAGCAGACGTCTCATTGGAAACAATGCGAGTGAGGAAAGAATGGAAAAATATATTCAAAGTGTTAAGAGAAAAGTAATTTCAAACAAGAATACTGTACCTGGCAACATTATCCTTCATATGGGAAGAGAAGACAAGAATATTCTCGGATAAACAAAACCTGAAAGACTTTACCAGCACAAGACTAGATCTCCAAGAAGTTCTGAAGGGAGTGCTATATCAGGAAAATTAAATACAGTCACATAGAAATAAGAGTTCAAAAACTAAGAAAATGGCCAACTTAATCATAGGGACAAGTCTAGAGTTGAATATTTTATCCCAGAATTTAATCAGGAAGATTGAATGACAACAGAAGATAAAGTACAAGAGACTGAATGGGTGAAACAGAATTTTATGACTTTTGGCTAAAACACTGCTGATTTTCTTCTAGGCTTTGTTGTCCGGTTTTAAGGATTTTTGTCTTGTCTTGAGCTGTCGATAGGTTCATTCACCTACCATTTGAACAGAATCCTAACCTATTCCCTGGCTTTAAGTTGTAAGCAAAGTTCCATAGCATTTCTTTGATTTAAGTTAAGACTGCTTTTCTTGAAATTACCAAGTGAACTTGCTATTGAAATTAGATTATTTAAGAAATTGTGTGATCAATACAATGTGGGGGGAAAAGGAATAGAAGACAACTGTAGACATCAGAGATAGTGTGGGAAGAGGGTGGGAAAGGACAGAGGGTAAGAAATAGGGATATATATATGTGTGTGTGTGTGTGTGTGTGTGTGTGCACGCACGTATGAAACTAGAAATGGAAAAATATTGATGATAATAGCATGCATGATTAAACCACTATGCAGTATATTCTAGATGGGAAATCACATTTTGTATGCTGTGATGATGCTTAGGGAATGAATGTAAACTAAGTTTAAAAAAAGTTTCAGAAAAAAAAATTACAGAAGTAAATTATAGGACACTTGTGACTAGATTATAGCTTTGTCCATATTTTTAGTTTAACATATTTTCTGAATTAATAAAATATGTAAAAATTTACTACGGAAGAGAGAGAGGGGGAAGGAAAAAAGTAAAAGTATGCTTAACTGACAAAAAATAAGAAGCTATTTGCTGATAGGTTATAGATTACAATCTTTGACTTGACTGCCATGCATAGTGTATTTGTGCTGGAAAAAGAAATGTTGTACACTGTAAAGATGTGATTAATGTAAATAAATAAATTTTAAAAATAAACATAGATGTGCATACACACGCACACAAAAGAAGAGTCATTTCTCAACACAATAAAAGCCCTTTATGAAAACCTACAGCTAACATTGTACTGAAATAGCTAAAAGTTTTTCCACTAAAAACTGGTACTAGGCAAGGCTGCTCACTTTTTCCACTGCTCTTTAATGTAGTACTGGAAGTTTTAGCTAATGCAATCAGAAAAGAGAACAATATAAAAGGCATTTGAATAGTCAAAGAAGTGTTGAAAATATCTTTATTCGCAGATGACATGATGGTATACTTAGAAGGCCCAAAGTTCTCCATGAAAAAACTTCTTGAAGTAGTAAGTGAATACAGTAGAGTGAATACAGTAAAGTAGCAAGATACAAAATCAACATCCAAAAATCCATATATGAAGCACAAGATGAATGAAGTAGAGCTGAAAAGAGGAATCCCTTTCACCCTAGCCACAAGATGTATAAGATACCTATGTATAAACCTAACTAAGGAAGTCAAAACCTTTGCAAAGAAAACTATGAAATCTTGAAAAAAGACATTGAAAGTGACATAAAAAAGTGGAAGGACATCCCGTGTTCCTGGATCGAAGGAATTAACATAACCAAAATGGTAATTCTACTGAAATTAATCTACATGTTTAATGCAATTCCAATAAAAATACCAGAAATATTCTTCACAGATCTAGAAAAGACAATCATAGAACTTGTCTTGAATCATAAAAGACCTCGTATTGCTAAAGCAATCCTGCACAGGAAGGATGGAGTGGGAGACATATCACTCCCTGACCCCAAGATATACTATAAAGTTGTGATCATCAAAACAGCATGGCATTGGCACAAAAACATAAATGTGAACCAATGGAATAGAATATAGATCCCAGAAATAACTCCCAAAGCTTAGAGCCAACTGATTTTTGACAAGGGATATCAGTCAATCCATTGGGAAAAGGAAAACCTGTTTAGTAAATGGTGCTGGAAAAACTGGGTATCCACCTGCAAAAAGATGAAACAGAACCCCCATCTTTCACCATTAACAACAATCAACTCAAAATGGATCAAAGATCTGAACCTAAGACCTCAAACTATAAAACTACTGGTGGAAAATGCTGG
>NW_006159721.1:296961-302424 GCF_000334495.1 Tupaia belangeri chinensis
AAGTGGGACTATATCAGACTAAGAAGTTTCTGCACAGCAAAGGACACAGTAACAAGTGTGAACTGACAACCCTCAGAATGGAAAATATTTTTGTTAAATATGCTTCAGACAAGGGACTGATAACCAGAATACACAGGGAACTCAAGTGACTTATGCGAAAAAAAATGATGAACCCGATTAAAAGATGGGAAAATGAGCTGAACAAAAATCTCTCTAAGGAAGACATATGAACAGCCAAAAAGCATATGAGGAAATGCTCAACATCCCTCATCATAAGGGAGATGCAGATAAAAACCATAATGAGATACCACCTAACCCCTGTCAGAATGGCAAAGATTAAAAATATAAAAAGTGATAAGAGTTGGTGGGCATGTGGTTAAAAGGGAACTCTCCTTGACTGTTGGTGGGAATGTAAACCGGCTCAGCCACTGTGAAGAACAATATGGAGGTTCCTCAAAGATCTACAAGTAGAGCTATCATTTGATCCAGTAATTCTACTTTTGGGTATCTACCCAAAGGACAGGAGAATGCTCAGTTGGAAAAGTGCTTGCACATCAATGTTTATTGCAGCATTATTCAAGATTACCAAGACATGGAACCAACCCAAATGTCTACAAACAGATGATTGGATTGAAAATTTGTGGCACATATACTCTATGAAATACTACTCAGCCATAAAAAACAACCAGACCCTGGCATTTGATAGGAAGTGGTTGGATATGGAGGATGTTGATATTGAAAGATATTGTATGTATCCACTTAATACATACCAACTGCCAACACTCTAAGGTAGAGATCAAAATAATGGAGGACATAAAAGCAGTGAAAATAGTTAATGATGATAAGACAGTGTGGAACAGGGCGGGAGAAGAGTATGGTGAAAGATAGCGAGAGAACAAATAGAGAGGCATGACATTAGTAGGACACAGATATGGTTTATTACCTGTTGATGATTATGTGTATAGTATTCTCAACTGGATTGGTCTGAGAAATATTTCATGTTGGGTAAAGTCTTTTTACAAGCAAAATGAGAAATAGTGATCGTTTAAAAAATAATTGGAATGATAATAATAATTGCGAAAAAAATGAAACACTATTGGATGATGAAATGGAGATTTGATGAAATGGAGATTTTAATGTCTCTGTACTGACTGATATGCATGGTATTCCTTCTGGAAAAAGAAATGTAATACACTGTAAAGTTATATGTGATTCAATTTAATATAAACAAGGTTACGATGATAATAAATAAATAAATAATTTTTAAAAAATGAAGAGAGAAGTAAGTTAATTTGATAGTCTCATTTTATCAGAGACTTAGGTACAGACAGCAAGTTATTTGTGAATAATTCTTAAGTTTATGTAAAGATAAAAGGCCTTGTTTCATTTTTGTTTCTTCTCTTTCTAAATGCTAACTTTGCTCTTAATATTTGAGTGATCCCTTAATATGAAAGGATGATACTACCTAGAACTCACAGACTTAGTATAAGATTGAGATAATGTACATTTCAAATATATTTATTTCTCTGAGGAACAAGAGAGACAGAGAGGAAGAGAACCCCAAATAGGATCACGACACCACAACCAACTCTTAGCCTCAACCATCCCTCAACGATAGACAGGTGGTGTCAAGCATACTCAGGGAGGTCTCTGGAAGCAAATCTGGAACCTTCCCATGAAGGATTGCCCCTTATCACTGCACCACGATCATGCCCTGTGACAATGTATTTAAAGGTATGTACAAACAGCATTCAATATGTATCATTTGCTTTACTTCATATCTTGCCTTATTTTTTTTTAAATACTAATCCTGGGATCAGCAGATGGCATAATGATAATGTCAGTGGACTCTCACATAGTTGACCGCAGTTCAAGTCCTGGACCCGGTGGCTTGAAACTCACACTCGGGCGTGTGTGCATGCATGCCAAAGATCCTGAAAAAAAATAGGGGAGAAGGGACTGTGATGTGGCCATACCCCCTGGGGGTGATTTCTTGCTTTCTGTCTCTCTGTCTCTACGGTGAGTGCACACGATCTATAGCAAAATCTTTCTTAAGAAAAAAAAAACTAATCTTTTACACATCATTCACAAAACATGGCAAAAATATCTGTCATGAGCCTAATTATGACTTCAGATCTAATTTCTGTTTCAGAATGTTTATAGAATATATGAGACAGAATAAATTCCAACACATGGTTAGGAAATAAACAAATCTGGAATAGAGTTAGAAAAGACTACTCAATTAAGAGACAAAACAACCAAATGTAGTGTATGCATTTTGAGAGGGTCTTGACATGAATAAGTTAGCTATAAAAGACATTTTGAAGATAACTGGGGAAACTGGAATATGAATGTGCTATTAGATGATGCTGGAGGAGGGACCAGTAGTTGGCATAATGGCAATGGCTGGACTCCCATGTAGTCAACTATGGTTCGAGTCCTGGACCTGGAGGCTTAAACTCATGCTGGGTGCGTGTACGTGCATGTGTGCCCAAGATCCCGAGAGGAGAATGGAGGAGAAGGAATTGCGGTGTGGCCATCCCCCATGGGGGGGGTTGATTTCTCACTTTCTTTCTCTCTCTCTCTCTCTCTCTCTCTCTCTGTCTTTCTGGCGAGTGCACACATTCTATAGCGAAAAATCTCTCCCCCCAAAAAACAGATGATACTAGGGGATTATTTATTTTTATGGCATTGTGGTTATATAAGAAATATCTTAATTTGATATAGAGATGTATGCTGATATATTTGGAAATGAAATAAAATATTTGTAATTTAAAATATTTCTAAAAAAACTTGGCAAAATATTAACAAATGCTAATCTTACATGATAGGTATGTGAGTATCCATTATATTTCTCTGGTTCGAAAATTTTCATAATGGAAAATTTTTGAAAAAGTAGCTTTTATAAAATATTTTCTGTGCAGTAAGGGAGACAGAAAACAGTAGACTATGTGACAGGGTCCTAGAACAGCTGAAAGTTTAAAAGAGGGAAGTTGGTACTCTTTTTCTCTCTAGCTAGCTCTATATATCTTAGCATATGAAAACAGTATTCTAAAGCTAAGATGTGAATCAAAGACCCCCTGCTGTAGATTTTTGTTTGTTTTTGCCATAGGGTGTATGCACTAGCCAGGGGGAGAGAGACAGAGAAATAGAGAGGGAAAATGAGAAATCACCCCTCCAGGGTGGATGCTATGCCTCAGTCTCTTCTATTCCATTCTCCTCTAGGGATTTTGGGCATGAACAAAAGTGCCTAGAGTGATTTTCAACCCACTGGGTCTGGGACTAGAGCTGTGGTTGGCCATGTGTGAGTCCAGCACCTTAACCACCATGCCACCTGCTAGCCCCTGCTGTAGATTTTTTAAAAGTTAAATTGAACTCATGGCTGCATCACAGCACTGTTCTAAGAACTTTACATGGAATATCTCCTTTAATTTTTTTTTTGAGAGGTTTTTGCTATAGGGCACATGCGCTTGCCAGAAAGACAGAGAGAGACAGAGAGACAGAAAGCGAGAAATCACCTCCCGGGGGGATGGCCACGCCACAATCCCTTCTCCTCCATTCTCCTCTCGGGATCTTGGGCACGCACACACACACGCCTGGCGTGAGTTTATGCCACCAGGTCCGGGACTCGAGCTGTGGTCAACTACATGGGAGTCCAGCAACATAGCCATTACGCTACCTGCTGGTCCCTCATTTAATTTTCTTAACAACTCTATGAAGCACATGCTACTATTATCCCATATCACATATAAGACTACAAAGATATTGAACCAGTGTGGGCATCTAGCTCCCTTCCCCAAAATCAACCCTGCCTAAATTAGAAGGAAAAAGGAAATATGAATTCCAGAAATGTACGGTCACACACCTGTGGGCATGCACACACACACAGACATCCCTGGGGAGACATATGCCATCTGAAGCAGTTATTGAAATAGTTAAATAAAATAAGACACTACAAACATGAAATTGAAACAAAATTATTTTAAAACACTCAAAATGAAGTATTAGGATTAAAAAGTAATAATTGAAATAACTCAATGGATGTATAAATAGCAAGAGGGGTTAAGTTGAAGAAAAATTCAGTAAATTAGGAGATCAGATGGAGGCACTTTTCCAGAAGACTACAGGAAAAGCTTAAGAAATAGGAATGCAAAGGCAAAGCTAAAAAATAATAATAGCTAAAAGCAAAAGACCATGCATTCAGGTAATAGTCTCACAAGGAGGCAAAAATAAAGATAGAGAAGATTGGGGCCTGTAGGTGGCATGGTAGTCAAGGCCCTGGACTCCCACATAGCCAACTGCAGTTTGAGTCCCTGACCTGGCAGCTTGATTTCTCACTTTCCCTCTTGTACTGTCTCTCTTTGGCCAATTTAAAAAAGAGAATAAAACGAAATAATTCTAAAAAATGAAGAGTATGATATTTTTAAAGGAATTATGGACATAAATCCCTCATTTACAGATGAAGAAACCAAGGCACAGAGAAGTCAAATACCCTAAGGTCATGATTCAAACCCAGGTGGCTTTTGACACAGAACCCTAGTCTTAACTACTATGCTACATTGACTTAGGGCTGAAAATCAGAAAGTTGTGCATCAAAGATAATTAAGGAAAACTAGGATCAACTTGGCCACCATGGAATTTTGTAGTAACTACAGGATGATATCCATATTTTCCAACATTACAGACCTTGATAACATTGAACATGCCCTTCCACAAATCCACAGTATTGATTAAAAAGAGTAAAGTCATATCAAAGGAGAGTGTCTCAATTTACTTCTTCCACAAGTTTAATCATATAAAATATTGATGCCAGCGCAATACAGTTGTAGTTGAACAGTGTGGGGTCTTGAGTCATGGTACTAAGTTCAAATGCAGGTGCCACCAGTTTTTAGCTGTGTGACTTCTCTACATCCTAATTCCATTGTCTACATAACAGAAAAAAATTGTACCTGCTTTGTAAGATAGCAATAAGAATTAATCAAGCGAATAGCAAATGGCATAATGGTTATGTTGCTGGACTCCCATGTAGCTGACTGCAGTTTGAGTCTTGAACCCAGTGGCTTAAAACTGATGCCAGGTGCATGCATGCATATGTGCCCAAAATCCCAAGAGGAAAATGCAGGAGAAGGGATTTGTGTATGGCCATCCCCCCTGGGGAATGATATCTCGTTTTCTCTCTGGTGAATGCACACACCCTATAGCAAAAAATCTCTCTAGAAAAATAAAAGAATTAATTGAGATAATTCTAGTAAAATCTTTATCACAGTGCCTCCACTCTCCTTCCCCCAAAGCAAAACAATTCTCAATAAATGTTAGCTACCATTTTTTAAAAAAGGTTAGTTCATTTATTTTATTAACTCATACACAATTACTTGTCTTCTGGTTATTTGAAGCAGTCAGTCAGACAACATTTGTCACAATAATGTCTGTCAAAATGGCTGGCCATAAAATACCCAGTAACAA
>NW_006159721.1:302449-314364 GCF_000334495.1 Tupaia belangeri chinensis
CCTGAAGAAGGCAAATAATTTTGCCATTTTTATTCACCTTAACAGTATTTCAGGACAGCCAGTTTAACCTTTCTCTTATGCTTATTCTTCTTGGGAGTGGTCTAAGACTTTTTTCTTTTCATAACACCAGCACAAAGTCTCAACAGAGGAAGAAGCAGTGGACTCCACTTGGATGTTATAATCAGACAAAGTATGCCTATCTTCTAATTGCTTGCCAGCAAAAATCAGTCTTTGCCGATCAGGAGGAATTTCTTCTATATCCTGGATCTTGGCCTTTGAAGTTTCTGTTGTACCTGATGGTTTAACCTCAAGGATCTTCCCTGTACAAATTTTTTCAAAAATATGCATCTTGTTGGCAGTCCAACTACAGATGGTGGATTAGAAAGGAAGAGTGCAGTGCTATCCCATGGGGTTTCCCGCACTACCATTATTATTTTTTTTAAATCATGTTAATATATATCTTGTACACACAACAGTGGTGAACCTTGTTAAAAATAAAGATTCTGGCCCAGCCCATTGTAGCACACAGGTAGCACCATCACTTGGGAAGCTAGAAATTGCAATGGGATGCCTGGGTTCAATGCCAGGGCCAACCTGAATATGCTGGGCATGGCTGCATAAGCCTGTAATTTTAGCTAATTAGGAGGCTAGGGCAGGAGGATAGCAACAAAGGAAAACTGTCAAAAGTACTTGTCTCTAAGCCAGCAGGTAGCATGGTGGTTAAGGTGGTGGATTTCCACACGGCAACTGCTGTTCAAAACCTGGACTCAGCGACGCATGTCCAGGCTCACAATCCCAAGAGGAAAACAGAGATTGTGCTGTGACCATCCTCCCTTGGGGGGGGTGATTTCTCACTTTCTTACTTTCCCTATCTCTGTCTCTATCAGGTGAGCATACACACCCTACAGAAAAAAAAGAAACAAACAAAAAATATATCTCTGACTCCATTCCCCACTTTATCTCATAAAGGGAACAAAGATACTTATTCCTAGAACCTATCTCCAGAAACTCTGAAACAGCAAGATTCAGATGAAGCCAAGAATTGGGATTTTATCAAGGCCCAGGTGATTTTAATGCAGGTCAGTTTGAGGACTACACACAAGAAAAATTGCTATTTTAAAGGCATATCAACCATTGCCTCACAACACTCAGCTTGTAAATTATTATTAAAGAATTATTTAATTGTATTTATTATTATTATCTTATTTTGACCAGGGCATGGGGGTGTGAAAGCAATCTTCCAGGTCTGGGACTTGAACGGCAGTCAGCCATGTGGGAGTCAAGTGACCCAACTACCATGCCATCTGCTGGCCCCTAGCATGTAATTTTAAAACAAAAACTCATTTGTTATACACACACACACACACACACACACACACACACATATATCTGTATGTGTGTCTGTGTATGAGTATGATATTTTAGTTTGCTAAGGGTGCATGTGCTTGCACATAAATGTGAGAGAAAGAGAGAGAGAAAGAAATCATCCCCTAGAGGAAATAGCCACACTGCAATCCTTTCTCCTCCATTCTCCCTTCAGGATTTTGGGTATGCATGCACATACATGTCCAGCATGATTTTTCAAGCCACTGGGCCTGGGATTCAAACCACACAGTTGGCCATGTGAAATCCAGCCACTCTAACATCCATGCTACCTACTAGCCCAACACATAATACATTTTTACTGAGTACTTCCCACGTGCTGTATGTGGGAGCCTTCAAAAAGTTCATGGAAAATGAGTATTACAAACTATGCATAGGTTTCAAACATTTTTTTCTTCTTTTTAGGTATTTTCTTGGCAGGGCCATCAGATGACAGAGTGGTTAAGGTGCTGGACTCCAACAAGGGGACTGTGGTTTGAGTCCCAGACACAGTGGCTTGAAATTCACTACAGGTACATGTGTGTGCATACCCAAAATCCCAAGAGGAAAATGGAGAAGAAGGGATGGTAGTATAGCCATCCCCCAGGGGGTGATTTCTCACTTTCTCTTTCTGTCTTGCCTGCTAGTGGATGCACTCTTTTAAAAAATTCCTTGTACCAAAATCAACTCATACTTTAATTCCATTTTTCCATAAACTTTCTAAAGACTCCTCATACTATGTACTGATATTATGCTAGGTGTTCGGGATATAGTGGTGAAGGTGCACTAATGTAATCCCTGCCCTCATAGGCTAGTAGGAAGCTTATAGCGTAGAGGGAATAATAAATCTTTTGTCTATAAAGACAAAATCTTTTGTCTATCACTTGATTCATTTATTTAATGAGCAGTTATTAAACACAAGCCTCAATTTTTAAGTTTTAGGATTTCTATGATTTTGAGTAATAAATATTTCTAGTGCTTCGAACTCTCCATAAGGAGACACTTTCTGGGGCCAATAGATAGCATGGTTATTGAGGTGTTGTACTCTTACATGGCTAATCATACAGTCCCAGACCTGGTAGCTTGAAAATCATGGTGGGTGCATGTGTGCGCATGTTCAAAATCCCAAGAGAATGGATATGGCCACACCGTAATTCATTCTCCTCCTGCGATCTTGGGCATGCACACTCACATGCCTGGTGTGATTTTCAAGCCACCGGGTCTGGGACTCAAATTGCGGTCTGCCATGTAGGAGTTCAGCAATGTAACCACTTTGCCACCTGCTGGTCCCCACTCTAGTGTTAAGAATCACTAATAAAGTGGGGGCCAGCAAATGGCACGGAGGTTAAGGTGACTGGATCCCATAAGTCTGACTGCGTAGTTTTAGTCACAGACCCAGCGTCTTGAAAGACAGGCCGAGGCATGTGGATGCGAGGCCAGCCATAATCCTGAGAGGAGAAGGGAGGAGAAGATATTACATGTAGCCACCCCCAGGAGGTAATGTGTCACTTTCTCTTTGTCTCTCTCTGGCAAGTGTATGTGACCTATAGCAAAAATCTTTAAAAAAAAATCACTAAGGCAAAACCTTACATTAGTTATCGGCTGGCTAATAAAACTGCACAGTAATATCTCTGTATAATAAACCATGCTTTGAGGTATTAAAACTTGAATAAAGAGGTAAAGACCAGGGGAGAAAATTGTACACAAAAATCAGGGTGAAGAAAGCAAACCTGAAAGGTTTGCTTTAGGTACTTTAGGTACTTTAGCTTAAATCCCCATTTTGTTCTCCCTATAATTACCAATATCAGTCCACATTTTAAAAGACTTAAGTGGTACAGTGCTGGAAAAGGGAAGTGTAAAAATAATTCTAGGCCAGTTTTACTGACTTTTGTTTTAATAAAGAGTACAGAACTGACCGTGTACTTTAGAGTAACAGAACACCCACTTAAGTATATTATGAAACATGACCTTGACTAAGATTCTCATCTCTATTATCTCTATTAAACTCATATAATTTATAAGTTTATTACCAGATAAGGTACTTTCCCGGACATAATTTACATAAATGCCAACAGAGATGATATATTATTTTAATATATAAAAAACAAACAGGTAATCACTAGAAACCTGTGTTTGACCCTAAGTTGGGATCATGACGCAATTTCTTCCTTCCTTCCTTCCTTCCTTCCTTCCTTCCTTCCTTCCTTCTTTCTTTCTTTCTTTCTTTCTTTCTTTCTTTCTTTCTTTCTCTTTTTGGGGAGAGGTTTTTGCTATAGGGCACATGTGCTCACCAGAAAGACAGAGAGAGACGGAGAGACAGAAAGCGAGAAATCACCCCCCAGGGGGGATGGCCATGCTGCAATCCCTTCTCCATTCTCCTCTTGGGATCTTGGGCACACTTGCACATGTGCCTGGCATGAGTTTAAGCCACCGGGTCTGGGACTCGAACCATGTCTAATTCGTGAGAGTCCAGCAACATAGCTATTACACCAACTGCTGTTCCCATGGTGCAATTTCAAAATGGCCAGAGAGCATTACCCTGAACAAGTAAAGAGATGCACAGAAACTTATGAAATATGTCAGAGGATCCTAAAATCAGTTTATTAAAAAATGGGCTCAGTCTGGCAGTGATGGAAATATAACAGTCTGTGATGCAATACCCATATGGCAAGGTCCCAGGTTCATGTCCTGAGGATTACTTGGGCATGCAGGACACTCACATGACCATGATCCTGGCTGGCTGAGAATGGGGTGGACTATGACATGAGGATCCAACTGGGGATGTCTGTCTATTTTTCCCTGCCTCTCTCTCTCCTCTTCTCCCTCTATCTCTGCTAGAGATTGCACTCTCATGGAAGAAATTTTTAAAATAAAAATAAATATTAAAGGGGTTAATAGGACCAGAAGACCATTATATTTCAAAAAGAGAAATGTAGCATCAGTAATAATAATCCAATGAGGGTATTTAAGAAAATACAAGCAATGGGGTGGGGTGGTGAATGATTTGCCTAAAATGGCAGCTTCAGTATAGAACTCAAGATACAAATTAAAACCCAAATTCTCTTCCTTTCACAATCCCCTGTGGATAGACTAACCATTCTTAAATTCCACTCCTTGCAAAGGAAGTCTAATTCTAACAAACTTTTTAAATGATATACAGATTATTAGGGAATAATAAAAGTTTACTTAAATATCACTATAAAAGCAACTGGAATTTCAGAAAAAGGCCAGATAAAAGTGTCCAGCTTTGTATTATTCACTATGGATGACAGAGGAACAATCATAAAATTTGTCTGGAATAATAAAAGGCACTGTATCACCAAGGCAATACTGTGCAAAAAGAATAAAGTAGAAGGTATCTTACTACCTGACATCAAAATATATTACAAAACTATGATAATCAAAATAGCATGGCACTGGTGCAAAAACAAACACATAAACCATTGCAACAGAGTAGAGAATCCAGAAATAAACCCCAAAACATACAGTCAACTGATTTTTTGACAAAGAGCACAAAACAATCCAGTGGGAAAAAGAAAGTCTCTTCAGCAAATGGTACTGAAAGAATTGGATATCCACCTGCAGAAAAATGAAACTGGATACTTATCTCTCACTCTTAACAAAAATCAACACAAATGGATCAAAGATATAAATATAAGTATAAAACTACTAGTGGAAAACACAGGGTAAACTTTTTTTTTTTTAAGTTTTTTTGCCATAGGGTACTTGAGTTTGCTAGAGAGAGACCGACAGAAGGCAAGTGAGAAATCAGCCTCCAGAGAAGATGGCCAGGACATAATCCCTTCTCCTTCATTTTCCTCCTGGGATTTTGGGCATGCACGTACCTGTGCCTGGTGTGATTATCAAGCCTCCAGATCTGGAACTTGAACAGTAGTTGGCCACATAGGAGTCCAGCACCTTAATCACCAAGATACCTGATGCCCCCAGAAGAAACTCTTGGCAGTGTGGTGGTTAAGGGCACTGGACTCCCACATAGCCAACTGCAGTTTGAGTCCTGGACCTGGCACTTGTTTTCTAAGAAAGAAAGAAGGAAAGAAGGAAGGAAGGGGAAGGGAGGAAGGGAAATAAAAGAAGAAAGCAAGAAAGTTTGTTAAAATAATTTTTAAAATATATTTTTTAAAAAAAGACATTGGAGTAGGCAAAGATTTCTTAAATAAGACCCCTAAAGCACAGGCAATAATCCCCAAAAAGACAAATGGAACTATATAAAGATCAAAAGCTTTTGCACAGCAAAGAAAACAGTAGAGTGAAGAGACAATCCTCAGAACAGGAAAAAATATTTGCCAACTATGCTTCAGGTAAGGGATGATAATTAGACTAAACAGGGCACTAAAGACTCAAGCAGTGTACCAGAAAAATCTTTCTAATAAATGAGAAATTACCCCCCAGGGGAATGGTTATGCTACAATCTCTTATCCCCCATTCTTTTCTCAGGACTTTAGGCATGCCTGCACATGCACCTGGCATGACTTTCAAGCCACCAGGTGCAGAACTTGAACCATGAAGTCAACTATATGGGATTCAACCATCTTAACCTCTATGCCATCTGCTGACCCAGTTCAAGTCTGTTATGAAAAGGGAAATGTAAATGGGGCCAGCGGATGGTGTAATGGCTATGTCGCTGGACTCCCATGTAGCTGACCGTGGTTCAAGTCCCGGATCTAGTGGCTTAAACTCACACTGGGCACGTGTGCATGCATGCCCAAGATCTCGAGAGGAGAAGGGATTGTGGCATGGCCATCTCCCCTGGGAGGTGAGCTCTCGCTTTCTGTCTGTCCCTATCTTTCTGGCGAGTGCATGCACCCTATAGCAAAAACTTCTCCAAAAAATTTTTTTTAAAAAAGGGAAATGTAAATGAAAACCAGAATGAGATATCCCTTAACCCCAGTCAAAATGGCTAGGATCTAAAAAAAAAAAAAAAAAGAACAACTGTTGGTGAGGCTGTAGTGAAAAGGGAACCATCCTACACTGTTGGTGAGAATGTAAATAACTACAGCCACTATGGAAAACAATATGGAGGCACCTCAAAAACCTACAAATTGAACTACCATACTCCATAGCAATACCACTCCTGGGTGTTTACCCAAAGAACAGGAAAACACTTAGTTCAAAAGACACACATTCATGTTTATTGCAGCATTATTCACAATTGCTAAGACATGAAATAAACCTAAATAACTAAAAACAATGACTGGATTGAAAAAAATATGATATATATATGCTATGGACCATTACTCAGCCATAAACAATAATGAGACCTTGTCATCTGATAAAGTGGATGAATATAGATTTAATGCTAAGCAAAACAAGTCAGACTATCATAGACAAACATTGTATATCCCCACTCAAAATATACTGAATGCTTGTACTTCAAAGATGCAGTAATTGGGAGAGCCAAGTGTAGATACCAGAGCTTGATAATCTCCAAAATCATATTTTAAGAAGAAAATGTGGGGACCAGCAGTTAGCGTAATGGCTATGTTGCTGGACTCCCATGTAGTCGACTGTAATTCGCGTCACAGACCCGGTGGCTTAAAACTCACACTGGGTGCGTGTGCACCCAAGATCCCGAGAGGAGAATGGAGGAGAAGGGATTGCGGCGTGGCCATCCCACCAGGGAGGTCATTTCTTGCGTTCTATCTCTCTGTCTCTCTGGCAAATGCACACGCCCTATAGCAAAAACCTCTCCAAAAAAGAAGAAGAAGAAGAAGAAAATGTGTAATTTGAACTGGAAATATAAACTTCTATCATCCTCACATATTAAAAATTTCAAAAAATGAATATGTCATAGCTCTACTATTTACTGCCTCTTGGGATAATAAAGATGATTTAAAAAAAAAAAACACAACAGAAACTCCACTAACACTAAAATTATAAAGATATGTACAGATCTTAAAAACAATTATTCCTGGGGCCAGGAGATGGTATAATAGCTATTACATCATTGGACTCCCAAGTAGCTGACCGCAGTTCAAGTCCCAGGCCCAGCAGCTTAAAACTCATGCTGGGTGCGTGTGCATGTGTGCCCAAAATCCCAAGAGAAGAATGGACTGTGGTGTGGCCATCTCCCTTAGAGGGTGATTTCTTGCTTTCCTTCTCTGTCTCTCTGGAGAGCACATATATCCAATAGCAAAAATCTCACTGAAAAAAAAAAGGTATTTTTATAAAATTATTTTATTTAATTTTTTGAGAGTTTATTTTTTTGCTATAGGGCTAGTGTGCTCACTGGAGAGACAGAGACAGACAGAGAGATACTGACAAGGTGATAAACTATCCCTCCCCTCCCCAGGGGGATGGCTACACTACAATCCCTTCTGCTCAATTCTCCTCTTGGGATTTTGGGCACACATGTACATGCACCCGACATGAGTTTTAAGCCACCAGGTATGGAACTTGAACTGTGTTTGACTACGTGAGGGTTCAGGGACATCACCATTATGCCATCTGCTGGTCCCTATTTATTACTATTATTTTTAAAAATTTGCTATAGGACAAGTGTGATCACCATAGAGAAATAGAAAGGGAAATTGAGAAAGCAGGCCACCAGGTCCAGAACTCAAACTGTAGTAGGCTCTGTGTGAGTCCAGCACCTTAACCAGCATGCTATTTGCTGGCCCCTAAAATAGTTATGTCTTGCCATATAAAAGCAATTTACATAATAGGTGTTAAGGATACAGGAGTTAAGCCAAACAGGTAGTGTTTTATTTACTTATTTTTCAGAGAGATTTTTGCTATAGGGTGCATGCGATTGCCAGAGAGAAAGAAAATGAGAAATCACCCCCTAGGGTGGATGGTTACATGACAATCCCTTCTCCTCCATGCTCCTCTCAGGACTCTGGGCATGTATACACATGCTTATGGCATGAGTTTCAAGCCACCTGGTTTGGGACTTGAAACTCATGAGGAGTCCAGCAACATAACTATTACACCATCTGTTGGTCCCCAGGTAGTGTTTTATAAAAGATAATACAATTTTCCTTGTAGAGAGATGTCTTTCACTTTTTGGTTAAGTTTGTGCTTAAATATCTTAGTGTTTTTGTGGCTACTGTAAATGGGACTGCTTTTTTCAATTATATCTCAGTTTGTTCATTATTGGTGTATAAAAATGATATGGATTTTTGTATGCTGATTTTGTATCCTGCCACTTCACAGTATTCATTTATCACAGGAATATTTTTGTGGATTCTTTTGAATTTTCTATGTATGGGATCATATCATCTGCAAATAGAGATAATTTCACTTCTTCTTTTCCTATTTGAATGCCTGTTAGTTGATTCTCTTGTCTGATTGTGTTGGCTAGTACTTCCAGTACTATGCTGAAAAGAAGTGGAGAAAGTGGGCATCCTTGTCTTGTTCCAGTTTTTAGTGGAAAAGCTCTAAGCTTTTCCCTATTAGTATGATGTTAGCTATGGGTTTATCATAGATGGCTTTTTGACAAAAAGTGAATCAATATGTAAGACTTAATGCTAAGCAAAGCAAGCCGGACTACGAAAGGCAAACTTTGAATGTCCCACTCAATATATACCAAATGTCTGCATTCTATAGCAGAAATTTAAGACTGAAAGGTATAATACCATGGAGGACAACTGTAGATACTAGAGATAGTAAGGGGTAGGTAATGGGGGGGAGGGGGACAGGGAGATAAACAAACATTTAATTGACACAAAAATGAAAAGTTATTTGCTAATGATAATATATATGGTAATAACTTTGTCTTGAATGATATGCACTATATACATTTTGGGAAAAACCATGTTGTACACTGTAAAGATGTAATGATTAAATGTAAATAATAAAATATAATAAAAAATGTAAAAAATAGTATACGTATCAATAAGGAAAGATGTTCAAGATATGTCTAGTTGAAAAAAACAAACTATAGAAGAGTATACATGGTAGGACCAGCAGATGGCATAGTGGTTACGTCCCCTGACTCCCACATAGCCAACTGTAGTCCGAGTCCTAGACCTGGTGGCATGAAACTCATGCCAGGTGCATATGTATGCATGCCCAAAATCCCGAGGGGAGAATGGAAGAGAAGGGACTGTGGTATGGCCATTCTCCCAGGGAGCAATTTCTTACTTTCTATCACTCTCTCTCTCTCTAGTGAGCATACTCGCTCGATAGCAAAAATCTCTCTCTAAAAAAAAAAGGAGTATAGGGAACCAGCAGTTAGCATAATGGGTATGTCGCTGGACTCCCACGTAGTCGACCGCGGTTCGTGTCCCGGACCCGGTGGCTTAAAACTCACGCTTGGCGCGTGTGCGTGCGTGCCCAAGATCCCGGGAGGAGAATGGAGGAGAAGGGATTGCGGCGTGACCATCCCCCCTGGGGGGTGATTTCTCGCTTTCTGTCTCGAAGCGCCTTCCCCCCATAAGGAAAAAAAAAAAAAAACTCTCAAAAAAAAAAAAAAGGAGTATATAAGTTATGAGTACTTCATTTGTGTTTGTGTACTTTTAAAGGTATGCAAATAGGGACCAGCAGTTAGCATAATGGCTATGTTGCTGAACTCCTATGTAGTCACCCGCGGCTCGAGTCCCGGATCCAGTGACTTAAACTCACACTGGGTGCATGTGCGTGTGTGCCTAAGATCCCATGGAGAGACTGGAGGAGAAGGGACTGCACTGTGGCCATCCCCCCTGGGGGGTGCTTTCTCACTTTCTGTCTCTGTCTTTCTGGCAAGCACACATGCCCTATAGCAAAAATCTCTCTCTCAAAAAAAAAAATGTACACAAATAAATTTGTGCACAGGAAACTTTTCCAAGACTATTAAAAAAATCGTAATCACACTCTGTACTAATTAAGAAAAAGTCAAAGTGCTATCAACTTAATATTTCATAATTAAAATTAAATTAAAATACTTAAGAGAGAGAGAGAGAGACAAGCTCTCACTATGTTGCCCAGACTGGCCTCAAACTTCTTAATCCTCTTGCCTCAGCATGCCAAGCAGCTGGGACTGTGGGTGTATCCCATGTATCCCAGTTAAAATGATACTTTTTAAAAATAATATAAAAGGTAATAGAAAAATTATATAAATCTCTAAGTGACTGTAAGCCATTACCTAAGAGATCTGAACCAGAGTTTCACAAAATAAACTCTTTCCTAAATGTAGTATCAGTGAACTTTTAAGTGGTAGATCACTGATTAGAAAAACAAAATACTTTATACAGCCAGCTAGTGGTACGGCAGTAACACAACACTTTACAGTGCTGGACCCACACCGAAGGTCCCAAGGTCATGTCCCAAGGTCTTCCTGTACATGCCAGGCAAATGCAGGTGCCCATGACTAGTGTTCACTGAGGCTGGGTGTAGATTGTGGCATGAAGACTCTCTTGCGGGTTCTTGTGTCTCTCTTTCTATCTATCTTTCTATGGTGCTACATGGAGAACTCATAAAACATCCTCTCATTTATAATTATCTAGATAGAATTTATTAAATATAATTTTATTATTTTTTAAAAATTCAGAAATACAGCTTTAACTGGATGACTTTCATAGCAAAAATATTTTAGTGGTCAATGTTGTCTCTTTCTTTTGGTAAGCTAATAATGTAAATATGTTTACCTTTGGCAGCATGGGAGTATCCCTCTTCTTCTTCTTTTCTGAGTTAGGGTCATCTAATAAATCTGGCTCAAAAGTATAAAGTTCAGTAAGCTCATTCATAGTAAAGTGACGCTCAACCTGCTGCTGATCAACAACTCGAAAAGATAGTGACTGTTTAGTTACTTGTCGATCATAAATCTTATCCTCCATGGTTCCCTTTGGAAAAAAAAAAACACAAAAACAAAAACAAACAAATAAATAAAATGAACAATATAAAAATTTTAAAATGCTGTAAAAATTAAACTTAGTTAGAAACATAGTTACTAGTTAATGTGAAATAGTAAAAGCTCATGGTAATATACGAAGTGACTTAAAACAGTTTGTGAAAAAATGTAATTAAAACTACAACTTTATTTTGCTATAAAAAAATTTTAAATCCATATACTTTTTTTTATAATATACATGTCCCATAGGCTCTTTCAAGACCATAAAGAAAAATTCATAAGCAATGTTGCTTAATCCATGAAAGATTTTATAGTTTACCATGACAAATTATGAAAATTACATTTATGACAACCATTCTATATTATCTGACTGAAATGCATTAATATGTTGCTTTATCTACTTCTATACTTGTTAGAAAGGAAAAAGGCAGATATCAAGGGAAACAGAAATAATGGAGTACTTAGAATAAGAATTTATGTAGGTATTGAAATTAGGATGCAAGAGAACAGTTTAACCCCTTTTAACGTAATCTAATAAGCAACTAACAATCAGCACAAACTGCCTTTACATCAACTCTTACTATAATTTCAGACAGAATAATTCCAGACAGAAAATTATTATAACATACCATATCTATTAAATATATAACATTATAAACTAGAATGTAAAGAAGCTATAAATTTTAATAACAGAAGAGTTTAAAATGAAGTTATACTACATAGTAAAGATCAAATAAGCAAGAATTTAATGAATAAAATAAATATT
>NW_006159721.1:314451-331632 GCF_000334495.1 Tupaia belangeri chinensis
ATTGTAACTTTATTCTATAAACCTGTATTACCTTGAAATACATCCATTTCTTTGAATTAAAAAAAAAAAAAAAACTTGTTCTGCTTTTTAACACCTGAGTTTATATTTAAAGGAAATGACTTTAAAACTCTTATCTAGGAAGTATTAAATATACTTTGTAATGATTCTCTTTTTTTACAATAAGTTAGTTTTTTATTTACCAATATTTTTCAAATTAAGAGAATATATGGTAGCCGATGAAAAACAATCATTTAACCTTTTCACCTAAAAGCAAGTTAGATTTAATTATCAGCTTTTCTATGCTAAGTAAATGAATTATAAATGTTTAACTTTCTGGAACTAGGAAGAAGATGCTTCATGATTTCAACCAGAGAAAGTTGACATTAAAGAACAGTAAAATTGAAAACCTGAGAAAGACCAAAATTTACTCTTGCTGCTTTATGTATAGGAATATTTTCAGCTTTGCTTGCCTCTTTGTAATACATACATGCTCTGCATCTCTACACTATTATTAATTTTACATGATCTCCTTTCAATATGAAAAAAGAATACAAGTTATAAACCTACCTGAGCCAAGAACCTATATACATAAACAGGCTTAGTTTGTCCAAAGCGATAAACTCTGAATATACTCTGGATGTCGTAAGATGGATTCCAAGAAGCATCAAATATAATTACTCGATTAGCAGCTACCAGATTAATTCCAAGTGATCCTGCTTTGGTCGAAATGATAAACAATCGTCCTCTGAAAATGAAAATATAGAATAATCTTCAGTAATAAATGCTTTACATATATTTTAATTATGATATGACTTTTTGATCTTAAGGCAGTATTCTACACAATCTGGAGTTTGGAGAATTTATTTCTTATTTACTAAAGAAAATAAGGACAGGGAGTCCCATATTTATGAATATGGGAATCATATGTCTACAATGTATTCAAGGTTTTATTTACAGATTTCTGAGTAAGTTAAGACAACTGGGGGCAACCCCATGGCCTGGTGGTTAAGGCAGTACGGCAAACTAAACAATTTGAATCTTGGCCCCAGCAGCTTGAACATGCCAGCTACATGTGCGTGTGCCCAAAATCCTAATAGGATGGAGAAATGGAGAAGGGAATGTGGTGTGACTTTGCTCCACTGGGATAGAAAATGCCTACTTCTCCCCTCTCTCTCTCTGTTTCTCTCTCTCTTTGGTAAGCACATATACTCTCTGGCAAAATGGAAGAAAAAGTAAGAAGAGATTTTATGTGTAACTTAAAGTCCATATTATGTTACCTATTGCTGTGAGCATTAAGTATATCAAAATGAAAGACGGTGATCAAAAGAGTTGAGTGTAGCAGGGGTGATTATAAAACAATATAATGAATATAAGGACAAAAGTTAGGCAGATGCAAGGTATAAGGTAGCTAAAAGAGGAACAAGAAGAAAGATAGTTCCAAGAAAGGTGTGTCAAAAGAAAAGAAGAGAGAAGAGAAGGGAGGAGAGGAGAGGAAACTGAGAGATTACCTGATGTACAGGAACCCAAGGATTTAAGAGTTTGAAAATGACTAAATAAATACAAATCAGTATTTCAGCAAAAACAAACAGGTATGCAAAAACTGAAAAGCAGTCATAGTAATTTAGGGGCCAGCAAGTGCTGTGGTGTGGTTAAGGCCACTGGATGCCCACAGGGCTGACAAGTCCCAGGCCTGGCAACTTGCTTTCTTGCTCGCTCGCTCTCCCTCCCTCCCTTCTGCCCTCCATCTTTGGTCAAAATAAAATAAAGTTAAATAAAAATAATTTCTTTAAAAAATAATAGTTTAAAAAGTAATAGTTTTGTAAATGGCTTAAGAGTATTTACAGCCACAATAAAGCAAACACTACAAATGGATGTAAGCAAATATTTTTAAAATTTTAGTGGGAGAGGAGAACACTCTCTGCCCAGACTTCACCCTCCTACTCCCCAGGTCTAGCCAGCAGCCAGGTTAGAGTACCCTATTATTCTCTCTATTTTCATTAGTCTCTATTTTTAATTTTTTTTAATTTTTAAAATTAGCTCTCTATTATTCTTTTGTTTTTCTAATTCTGACCTTTCCCCCTGCACCCAAAGGATAAGCCAATCAGCAGCCATCTATATTTGAGTTTTGAGTGGCCCTATTCACATGGTGTGCTAGTGTGCTGCACGATTTTCATTTTTTGACAAAAAAATATTTTTCTTCTCTTTTCCTTATTGTTTTTGTCTTTTTTCTTTTGTTTGTCTTTTTCGATGTCTTTTCCTTTTCTTTTTACCTTTCTCACTTTTCTTCTCAGCCTCCACACACTGATTTTTTTTGGGGGGGGGGGGTTTTTTGCTATAGAGCACGTGCACTTGCCAGAAAGGCAGAGAGAGAGAGAAAGCAAGAAATCATCTCCCAGGGGGGATGGCCACGCCGCAGTCCCTTCTCCTCTCGGGATCTTGGGCATGCATGCACACACGCCCTGCGTGAGTTTAAGCCAACAGGTCCAGGACTCAAACTGTGGTTGACTACATGGGAGTCCAGCAACATAGCCATTACGCCAACTGCTGGTCCAATACACACTGATTTTCTAAACAGGTCTAGGTGCTCAGTAGCCAAATATCTGAATATATTTAGGGTCAGATTAATCATCAATTTTCATTGAATCAGCTGTGCAAAGGGAGAAAAACAGTACTGTTTACAGACTGCAGGTCACCTTATTCTGCATTCCTCTGATTACTAAAATTTAATTCCAAAAAATAAAGAAAAACCATATAATCCATCAGGTGACCAGAAACCACTGCAGAAGTACAAAAAATATGAGAAATCAAGAAAGTATTTCTCCTCTAATGGAAAAGAATAACTCCTCTTCCTCCACAAAGAATACAAGGGAACTCATGAAAATGTCAGATAAAGAATTTAGAATATTCATAGTGACAGAGCTAACAGAGATGCAAGAGAATAGAGACAACAAACCCCAAAAGATGCAGGAGAAGAGAGACCGAGTTCCAGGATATAAGGAGATACTCATCATAAAAGAGAATCAAACGGAATTGTAGGATATAAAGGCTATAATAGAGAAAATCAAAACTTCCATTGAAAATATCAAAAGCAGATTAGATCGGGCAGAAGACTGAATCTCAGATGTAGAAGATAGAACCTCTGACCTAAGAGAAATTCACCAAAAAGACTGAGAAAATAACCCCCAAAAATGAGAATAACATACAAGTAATACTAGATACCATTAAATGCCCAAACATCCAGATCATCGATATTCCAAGTGGTGAAGAAACTAATAAGGTAATTGATAATCTAATCTATAAAATCATGGAAGAAAACTTTCCAAACCTAGAGAGGCACTCATATATCCAGACCCAAGAAATACAAATGACCCCACACAGAATCTACCCAAGAAGATCTTCCCCCATGTACATCATAGCCAGATTGACCAAAACCACAGACAGAGACAAGATAATAAAATTGGTAAAAGAGAGAAACGTCAAGTTACTTTCAAAGGGTATCCCATAAGGCCTCTCATTGGAAACAGGGAACGCAAGGAAAGAATGGGAAAATATATTTAAAGTGTTAAGTGAAAAACAGTTTCAACCAAGACTACTATACCCAACAAGATTATCTTTCATATGGAAAAAATAGACAAAAACATTCTCAGATAAACAAAACCTGAAAGAATTTACCAACACCAGACCAGCTCTCCATAAAGTGCTGAAGGGAGTGCTATACCAGGAAAACTAAAGTCGGACACACAGAAATAAGAGTACAAAAAAAAAACAACCAAGAGAATGGCCAGCCTAATGGTAGGGACAAGTCTGCAGTTGAATGTTAACTCCCAGCATTTAAATAAAAAGATCAGACCACAGTAACACTGTAAATTCAATAGAAGAGATTAATTACGTGAGTCTGAACTAGTGAAATAGAATTTTTTGACTTTAGACTAAAACGTTATTGATTTTCTTTGATGCTTTGATTTCCATATTTAAAGATTTTTATCTTCTCTTGAACTGTTGATAGGTTCATCTACTTACTATCTGAACTGAATTGTAACCTTTTTTTTTTAGAGGTTTTTGCTATAGGGCGTATGCTTTCGCCATAAAGAGACAGAGAGAACCCCCGGGGGGGGGGGGGATGGCCACGCCCTAATCCCTTCTCCTCCATTCTCCTCTCGGGATCTTGGGCACGCACGCACACGTGCCGGCATGACTTTAAGCCACTGGGTCTGGGACTCAAACCACGGTCGACGACGTGGGAGTTCAGTGACATAGCCATTACGCTAACTGCTGGTCCCTCCTGGCTTATAGCATGTGTTATGGAAAAAAATATATAAGCATTTCTGTTAGAAATCAATGGTACTGTTAAATTAAACAAATAGTCTTCCAAAGTAATTATACCAATTTGCATTCCCACCAACAGTGTATCAGAGTTTTAGTCCTTCAGATCCTTGACAATGCATAGTATTGACTTTTTGGAGAGTTCTTGTATATCTTTCATCCTACTTCTCTCAATGGTAATAACTTATGTTAACTACAGTTGTGAAAAACAGGAGCCTTATGTTGGTATGAACTCAGGTATAGAGCTCACTTGGATTTTACCAGTTTTTGTTTGGAGTATAGGCCTGTGAAATTTTATTATACACATAGACTCATGTAACCATTATCACAAGTAGGATACAGAGCTATTCTATCACTACAAAAAAAAAAAAAAGGAAAGAAATTTTGCTTGTGTTACCCCTCAGTATTCACATGCTCCTCCTAACCCTAAACCCTAGAAACCACTTATCTGCCCTCTATCACTATAATTTTGTCACATCAAGAATGCTACATGAATGCTGAGCCTTTCATTGTGCTCCATGCCAGAGCAAACTGTTGCTCAGAACCACTGTCTGGCCTCTGTGCACACAGGCTACGTACGCTGAAGCAGGTAGCATGAAAATAAATAAATAAATAAATAAATAAATAAATAAATAAATGTAAAAAAATAAAAGAAAGAAAGGAAGGAAGGACGGATGGACATGAATGGTATATGAATAGAATCATATAGTCTATAGTATTGTGAGATTGGAATTTTCCACTCAGCATAATGCCCTTGAGATCCCAAGTTATACCCTGGGTCAATATCAGTAGTTCATTCCTTTTTATTGCTGAGCAGTAGTCCACATATATATATACCAAAATTTTAAAAATCCAATTCCATGTTAAAAGTTTCCAGTTTTTAGCTATTACAAATAAAGTTACTATGAACATTTATGAGCAAGTTTTGATATGAAAATAGGTTTTCATTTATATGGGATAAATTTCCAAGAGTGCAATTGTATGGTTAGTCTATGTTTAAGTTGTTTAGTTAAAAAAAAAAAAAGGTTTATGGTACGGTGGATAAGGTGGCTGGATCTCACATGGCCGACTATGCAGTCTGAATCCTGGACCCAAAACACACTCGGCATGCATGTGCCCAAAATTCCAAGAGAAGAATAAAGGAGAAGGGACTGTGGTGTGGTCACTCCTCCTGGGGAGTGATTTCTCATTTTGCCCCCCAACTTGCACCCCCAGCAAGTAAATGTGTCCTACAGAGGAAAAAAAAATTAATACTAACAAATTATTTTCCAGAGTGGCTGTACCATTTCATATTTGAATTAGTAAATCTGGAAAGTAAGCTATAGATCCTGTTTCTCTGTATCCTTGTCGCCATTTGGTACTATCATTATTTTTTATTTCAGTCATTCTAATAGGTATGAAGTATTAACTCATGTGGTTTTAAACTACATTTCCCTTATGGCTAGTGACAAACATGTTTTTTGTTTTGTTTTGTTTTGTTTTTGCTATAGGGTGCATGTGCTTGCTAGAAAGACAGAGAGAGATGGAGAGACAGAAAATGAGAAATCACCCCCCAAGGGGGTGGCCACACCACAATCCCTTCTGCTCCATTCTCCTCTCGGGATCTTGGGCATGCATGCACACGCACCTGGCATAAGTGTAAGGCACAGGGTCCAGGACTCAAACCACGGTCAACTACATGGGAGTCCAGCGACAAAGTCATTACGCTAACTGCTGGTCCCAGTGACAAACATCTTTACATGACTTGCACAGATCTTCTTTAATGAAGAGTCAGTTCAAGTCATCTGCTAATTTTTTTCTTTCTTTCTTTTTGGAAGATTTAGTCATTTATTTTTAATTTATTATTATTATTTCTTAATTTGACCAGAGAGAAACAGATAGAGAGAGAGAGGAAAAGTGAGAAAGCAAGCCACCAGGTCAGGGACTCAAAGTGCGGTCAGCCATGTGGAGTCCAGTGCCTCACCACTACATCACCTGCCAGTCCCATCATCTGCTCATTTTCTAATTTGAGTTTTTTCCTGAAATTTCTTTTTATATTCTGGATATGAGTCCTTTGTTAAGCATGTGCTTTGCAAATATTTTCTCAATGTCCATGACTTGGTTTTTCCTTTTTTTTTTTAATCAGGATGTTCCACAGACAAAAGTTTTAAATTTTTATTAAGACTAATTATTGATTTTTTTGTCTTTAATGAATTATATGCCTTTGATGTCATGACTAAGAACTCTTTGTCTAACTCCAGGTTCCAGAAGATTTTCTTCTATGTGTTTTACAAGTATAATAGTTCCAACATTAAGATTTATAATCCATTTTGACTTGACATTTTAAAAAACTTATTTTCTGGGGGGTAGGAGAAGGGGTAAGGAGACAGAGTAGAAGAGGTAAAGAGGGGAGGAGAGGACAAACATCCCTGACATGGTCTTCATTCCACAATCTTCCCCCAAGCCTTGTAACCAGCCAAGATTAGAAGTATATTGTGAGCATGCCTGTCATGTTCAGGCAGACCAGGAGATGAACTCGGAAACTTTCTATATAGCCTCCAGCATCATACAGCAGCTCCCCTATTGCCCAATACTACTGAATCTGGGCCCTGAGTTGATACTTTGAATAGGGGTAAGTCTTAGGTCAAGGTTTGCTTTTTGGGCCTGTATAAGTCCAATTTTTCTAATACTATTTATTAAAAAGGCTATCCTCCCTTCTTTGAATCATGTCTAGTTTATTCTACCGATTCTTAAGAATTCTTTATATATTCTGGAAAAGCAGCCTTTTTGGATCTACATTTTGGGAACAGCTTTTCCTACTCCCGCTTGCATTTTCCTTCCTTTTTTTTCTTTTTAAAGTTGCCAGAGGGTGAATGCACAGAATTTGTCGCCACCAGAGCCACCCTAAAAGAGTGGCTAACCAAAGGTCTCTAAATACAAATTAAATGATGAAAGGACAACTGAAACATTAGGAAGAGGGAAAAATGAAGAGTAAAAAATGTGAACGAATACAATAGATTTCTTGTTCCATTTTCTAAATTATGTTTGATGGCTGAAGAAGAAATTATTACACTGACTGATACGGTTAAACATCTAAGACAGTTATATTCTAAAAAGGGAATTAAGGGGGGGGGGTAAAGGGATATAGTTTTTTATACTTCCAACTGGTAAAATGATGACAGCAGTAGACTATAACAAGATTATATATAATGTAATCTTCAGGGCAACCACTATTAAAGCTTTACAGAGAGATAACACTAAAAATGGATGAATAAAAATGGAATTTGAGGAGGCCAGACTGATTATGGTGTAGCTATAAAACAAGACACTCTGTGAGTCTAATCCTCACAGGAAGGTTTGGAGTTTGTGTCCTGAGGTCTACCATGTACACTGGGCACATGATTGTCCATTATCCAGGGCAGAATGAGGCTGGTGCTATCTCTCTCTTTTACTCATAGAAGTAAATAAGCATTAAAAAGAAAAAGATGGAATTATAAAAATAACTATAACCCAAAGGAAAGGATGAAAAAGAAATGATATACTGAAGAAAACAGAATTAAAGAAAAAACTGAAGATAAAAATGGCAGACTCAAGTCCTACATTAAATATACAGATAGTCTCTGACTTATAATGGTTTGACTTAATGATTTTTTTCAACTTTACAGTAGGTTTATCAGAATGTAACTCCATCATAAGACAAGGAGCATCTGGACTTAAAATTGTTCGACTCATGATTTTTCAATTTTAGACAGGGCCTTATGGGGTATTGGATTAATTTTTGACTTACAATATATCCAACTTAGAATGGCTTATTAGGACATAACCCCACTGTAAGTTGAGGAGCATCTGTAAATGGTCCACACACACCATTTAAAAGAACAAGGTTAACAGAGTGGGCAAAGAAACATGACCCAACTACATGCTGTCCACAAGAAACACACTTCAAATACAACATAGGCGAGCTAAAAGCAAAAGGATGAAAAATGCATACCATACAAACATCAATCAAAATAAAACAGGAGTGGTTATATTAGTATCAGACAAAGTACAATGCAGAAAAAGGAAAATTATGAGGACTAGAGAGAACCACAGCAATCCTACATGTGTGTACATCAAATAACAAAGCAGAAACTACGATAAGCAAAAACTAATGGAACTGAACGGAGAAACAGACAAATTCACAATTACAATTAGATGGGTCAATGCACCTCTCTCAAAAATTGATAACCAACTAAACAAAGAAATCAAGAAAGACAAAGAAGAAAACCCCATAAAAGAATAAGATCTGATCAACATTTACAGAATAGTCTTCCTAACAACAAACAGAATACACATTCTTTTCAAGGGGCCTATGTAACATATAGCAAGGTACACCACATCTTAGGCCATAAAACAAAACTCAATACATCTAAAAGATTTAAAAATCACCCAGAGTATAATCTCGGAGTATAACTGAGTCAAACTGGAAATCCATTACAAAAACATAATGGAAATATTCAAATGCTTGGAAATTAAACAACATGCTTCTAGCTATGAGTCAAAGAGGAAGTCTCAAAGGAAATAAAAAATAAACTGAAATGTATGAAAATACAACATATAACAATTTGTATGACACCTAAAGTAATGCTGAAAGGGACATTTATATCACTAAATGCTTACAACACAAAAGAGGAAAAGCCTAAAATCAAATTAGTAAGCTAAACTTCCACTTCAATAAAGTAAAACAACATCAGTAACAGCAACAAAAGCAAGATAAACTAAAAACAGAAGAAAAATAGAGAAAAATCAATGAAACAAAAAGTTGGTTACTTGAAAAGATAAATAAAGTGACAAACCACTAAGCAAGACTGACAAAAACAAAAGAGAATATACAAATTATCAATATCAAGAATGAAACAGGCTATCACTACAAACCCAGCAGATATCAAAATAATAATAAGGGGCTAGCAGATATCATAGTAGTTAATGTGTTGGATTCCACTTGGCCAACTCTATGATTCAAGTCCCAGACCTGACAGCTTGAAAAACATACCAGGCCTGTGTGAGCATACCCCAAATCCCAAGGACAAAGGAGGAGAAGGGACTATGGCATGGCCATCTCCCCTGGGGAAGGAGTTCTCACTTTTCCACTCTATCTTTCTCTGTCTCTCTCTCCAGTGAGTACATGCACCCTATGGTGAAAATAAAAAATATATATATAATAATAGAATGTTATAAAAAATTCTATTACATGAATTTAAAATTAATATGAAATGAGCCAATTCCTCCAAAAGCACAAACTACCACAACTCATTTAACATGAAATAAATATGTCACCTAAATAGTCCTAGAACTATTAAGGAAATTTTTCTCCTTTCTAATAACAGGAAGCACACATGCATGCACACAAGAAATAGAGAAAAAGAGAGCAGACACTCCTGATAGGGTCTCATCACTCTGTGATCCTCTTTCTCTAGATCTCCAGCAACTCAGGATCTTGGGTGGTTCTACTAATGCCAGGCAAGTTTCTCAGGGGAACCCAGGATCTGATCTATGTTTGCCATATGGCTTCCAGCACTGCAGGGTGCTGGTGCTACTGCTGAGCGGGAGCAGCTAAGCCTATTAAGGAAATTTAATTAGTGCTTTATTAAATTCCAAAAAAAGAAATCTCTAAGGCCAGAAAGTTTCATTGGCAAATTTTATCAAACATTTAAGACAAATACAAATACTATATAATCTTATTCAGAAAATATTAGAGGGAACATTTCTCAGCTAGTTTTATAAAGCTAATATTATCTTGATACCAAACCCAGATAAAATTCAAATGCAACTAAATATAGACCAAGTATCTCTCATGAATACCTCTCAACAAAATATTAGCAAATAGAACCCAGAACTACATACTACATAAAAAGAATTATACTAAGACCAAGTGGGGTCTAGTGCAGCAATGAGGGGCTAGTTCAAATTTAAAAAATGAATTTATATGCCATTTTAACAGGCTAAAGAAGAAAAAGCAAATTATATAAATTGGGACAGAAAAAGCATTTGACAAAATTAAACACCTGCTCATATAAAAAAAAAAAACTCGCAGCAAATTTGGAATAGAAAGAAGGCAACTTCTTCAACTTGATAAAAACTTTCTGCAAAACAAACAAACAAACAAAACAAACAAAAAAAACCCTACCACTAATATCATAATTATTGAATACAGAATACTTTTCTCCTAAGATCAGGAAGATCAAGGATGTGTACTCTCATCACTACTATTCAACATTACTGAAATTCTAGTCAGTGAAATGAGGCAGGAAGAGGAAAAAGACAGTATACAAATCAGAAAGAATATAAAACTACTCCTATGGAACGATAACATAATGGCCTATGTAGAAAAATCCCAAGGAATCTACAAAATAAACTCCAAGCACAAATGACATCGCAAGATTACAGGCAAAAGATCAACATGAAAATCAACTGCAGGCCGGCCCCTGTAGTGCAGCAGTTAAGTGCTGTTGCATAAGTCACTAGAATCCCACAAGGCAAACTGTGGTTTAAATCCCAACCCTGGTAGATTGAAAAACACACAGGGCATGCATGCAATAAAAGCCCAGGATCTATACAGGATGGAGAAAAGAAGGAAAAAAGAATGCGGCATGATCACACCGCACCGGGAGGTGCTTGCTCTCTCTCTCTCTCTCTCTCTCTCTCTGGTGAATGCACATGCCCTCTGGCAATAAAACAAAACAAATAACTTAATAAAATGTCATTAAAATTATTTCACATTTTTTAAAAATTGCATTTCTATATACTAGCAAAAAACACATGAAATCAAACTTTAACAATACAATAAATATCGGAATCACTCAAAAATACTCAGGTATAAATGTAACAAAATAAATGTAAGATTTATATACTGAAACCTGTAAAACCACTAATGAAGGAAATCAAAGGTCACTATAAATGGAAAGATACACTGTATCAGAAGACTCAGTATAATAAAGATATGAACTCTATCCAAGTTAATAACAGATTGAACTCAATGCCTATTAAAATTCTTGCAAAATTTTCTACATACAGACAAAATTATTCTAAAAACTTCTGTGGAAAAACAAAAAAACAAAATTAGACTAACTAAAATACTTCCAAAAAGTACAATAAAGTGAGAGGAATCATTCAACTTAATATTAAGGCTTACTATATACCTACAGTAATCAGGACTGTGTGGTATATGGTAATGAATGGCAGAGGGACAAACATACTGAATAGTGGAATAGAATGAGAAATAGCTCCACACGAGTGTAGCCAACTGATTTTTCACAAAGGTGCAAAAGCAATTTGATGAAAGGAGGATGGCTTTTTCTTTTTTTTAATTTATTTTTTAAATTCAATCACTGTGTATCATTATAGCATACCAAATGAATCTTCCTATCATGTTTACACTGCAGGCACTGTGGGGAACAATATGGAGGTTCCTCAAAGACATACAAAAAGAATTACTATATGATCTAGCAATTCCCCTCCTGGGTATCTACCCAAAGGATAAGAAAATGCTCAGTTGAAAAAACACTTGAACATCCATATTTATTACAGCATTATATACAATTACTAAGACATGGAATGAACCTAAATGTCCACAAACAAATGAGTGGATTGAAAAAGTGTGGAGCATATACACTACAGAATGCTACTCAGCCATAAAAAAACAAGACTGTCATTTGATAGAAAGTAGATAAATATGAAGATTTATTGCTAAGCAAACGAAGCCAGACTATGAAAGAGAGACATTGTATGTCCCCACTCAATATATACCGAATGTCAGTACTCTATGGCAGAAACTGAATGATTGGAAGGGTGGCTTTTTCAACAAGTGATACTGAACAGTTGGACACTTGTAGTCAAAAATATAAACCTCTAGCTTTATACCTCATACAAAAATTAACTCAAAATGTACCAGAGACTTAAATATAAAATGTATAACTATAAAAAGTATAGACCATAACAAAGGAAAAAAATCTTCAGGACCTAGAGCTTTGGGGGAGAGTTATTGAACTGACAACAAAAAGCATGATCAAAATAAAAAATGACAAACTAGATTTCATCAAAATTAAAAACTGTACTTTGTGAAACCCTGTGAAGGAGTTGAAACCACAAATTATAAACTGGCAGAAAATACTTGCAAATCATGGATGTGATAGAGGACTTTTATCTAGATTATATTAAAAAACTCTCAAAACTCTACAATAAAAAATGGCAAGCAATTGGGAACCAGCAGTTAGCATAATGGCTATGTCGCTGGACTCCCACGTAGTCGACCGCGGTTTAGGTCCCGGACCCAGTGGCTTAAAACTCATGCCGGGCGCGTGTGCGTGCGTGCCCAAGATCCCAGGAGGAAAATGGAGGAGAAGTGATTGAGGCATGACCATCCTCCCTGGGGGGTGATTTCTCACTTTCTGTCTCTATGTCTCTCTCTGTCTGTCTGGCGAGCGCACGCACCCTATAGCAAAAAAACCTCTCTCTCTCTCAAAAAAAAAAAGAGGCAAGCAATTGAATCAGAAAATGGACAAAAAGACATGAAGAAATAGTTCACCAAAGAAAATACATGGTATTTAATGGCAAACAAGCACATGGAAAGATGTTCAAGGCCCAGTAGCTACAGTGCAGTGGTAATGCAAGTGCCCTGCAAGGCTAGAAGCCATAAAACTAACCACAGATCCAGGTACAGGACTAGGTGCTCAAGATTGTGAGAAATTTGAAGGCTGAAAAAAGGGGTTCCAGGAGCGTTGAGCCTGTGTAGATGGTGCCCACCCCCATCTCATGCATGCACATGAACTCCATATCGTTTTTTAAAAATGATGTTCAATGTTCCATTGTTGCATTGAAAATGCAAATTAAGAACAAGATGAGATAACACTACATACCCATCAGAAGAGGTAAAATGAAAAACAGTGATAATATCAAAATGCTGGTGAAATATAAAATGATGCAGTCATTCTGGCTAAGCGTTCAGCAGATTCTTAAAAAAATTAAGCATATACTTACCATGTAACCTACCAATAGCACTCCTGGGCATTTACTCTAGAGAAATAAAAACTTAGGCCCAAACAACAACTTGAACAGTGCTCATAGCGGCTTTGCTTGTATCAATGCTACACCCATACCATAGAATACAATGCTGCAACAAACTACTGATACATATAACGACTTAGATGAAGCCCAAGGACATTATGCTGAGTGAAAACTTTTTTTTTTTGAGAGGTTTTCGCTATAGGGCACGTGCGCTCGCCAGACAGACAGAGAGAGACATAGAGACAGAAAGCGAGAAATCACCCCCCAGGGAGGATGGTCACGCCGCAATCCCTTCTCCGCCATTCTCCTCTCTGGATCTTGGGCATGCACGCACACGTGCCCAGCGTGAGTTTTAAACCACCGGGTCCGGGACGTGAACCACAGTCGACTATGTGGGAGTCCAGCCATTACGCTAACTGCTGGTTCCCAAAAACTTTTTTTTCAAAAGATCACACATAAAGTATGGCAGTCTTGATATTACTAAATTAGAGATGGAGAATAAATTATCTCTTGTCAAGGGTTATAGACAGTGGTGATGTTGGTGGTAAAGGCAGCCAGATCCCACATGGCCAACTAAATCCCAGACCTGGTAGTTTGACAAACACACCAGGCACATGTATGTGCAGGCCCAAAATCCCAAAAGGAGGACGAAATAGAGGAGAAAGGCTTATGGCATGAACCTATCCTATGGGAGGTGCTTCTTTCTCACTATCCATTAAACCCTCTTTCTCTGGTGAACACACCCTCTATCCCTCCTTCCCTCGAAAAAAGAGTAAGGGAATTTTATGGTGATGGAATAGTTCTGTATCTTGATTGTATATATGTGATTAAAAGACATAGATATGCACACACATTATAACAGTACCAATTTCCTCATTTTGATTTTATACTACTATAGGTATACAAGGTCTAACCATTGGGGAAAAATAGGTGAAGGGTCATAGGGCCACTCTGTACTATCTTTCCAGTTCCTATGAATCTATTAATTATTCTAAATAGAAAGTAAAACAGGACCCGGTGGCTTAAATTCATGCCAGGCGCATGTGCATGTGTGTCCAAGATCCTGAGAGAAGAATGGAGGAGAAGGTATTGCAGCATGACCATCCCCCCTGGGGAGTGATTTCTCACTCTCTGTCTTTCTCTGTCTGGTGAACACATGTGCCCTATAGCAAAAAAACTCTCCAAAAAATAAAAAAAAAAGTAAAACAGACAGAAAACAGTTTTAAACTAACCAGACATTCTGAGACTGCTACAGATTACTTCCAGGCCATGAAAGATGACAACTTTAGATACGGCCATTATCTTAACGTTTATCTTAATGTGTCTTTCAGACTACTTCAGCATAAAACAGGGTTATTATGTTATATTTTATGAAAATTGCTGTGTCATGAAAAATTAGAATATACCCAGATATAATGTCTAACATTTGTGAAAATAATCTGGATCACTCCAATAACTCAAGAGTAATCCAAATCTATGGTATGTACATATATGCCTAATGTATGAATTTGAATCAGAGACACTTTTTGGCATATGTTTAGGGATGATTAATTTTCTAGTGAGTAAGCCAAGTTGATAGCTCAGCATCTACATTTCAATATTGTCTCCTACTAATCTATCAAGCATGAATGTTATGGGATAAATCCTATACTACTGTGATTATTTAAAATTTGGTAAACTATACAATACAAAGTTTTAGGTTGTGTTAGACAAATTAGGGCTACTTAATTGAATTACTTCTCTGCACTCACACACAGATAATAATTTTAAAAAACATGGCAAATAATAAAAAAATATATCTTAAGCAATTATATAATCATATACTTTTATAACAAAATTGTTTCTTTATTATTCCTTTGTAAGATCTCCCTGACTATAGAATTTTAATAGGTAATACTTCTCCTATGATCTAACTCTAGCCTTAAGCCTAGATGTAGTTCATGACTCCGCTAGAAATAAATCATGCTTCACACACAGTATCATATCCTTCACAGTGGAGAACATTTGTTAAGGTGCACCTTGGCCATCTTTTCATTAAATCAATCCCATCTCCTGCATCATTTTCTCAATGGCCAGCTTTTATACATTTGATTATGTATGTATACATATCTTTATGTACAATTTTTTCTTTTCAAGATACAATTTGATTTTGATAATTACAAAGTTAAAAGTAACATCAATAATGCAAACAGGCCAGACCATGGCTTAGAAGTTAAAATGGCTGGATCCTATATGGCCAATTGTGTGGCTCGAGCCCTGGACCTGGCCACTTGAGAAACACTCTGGTACATGTGTGTATGATCAAGGATGGAAAAATGGAGGAAAATGGATTGTAGCATGACCACGCCCCATGGGGGATGCTTTCTCATTTTCTTTCTCTCTAGTGAGCACACGTGCCCTCTGATAAATTGAAAAAAAAATGCACATAGGAAAAATCCTATATCAATAGTGGCAAGGGCATGATTCTGATTTACACAACACATAAAGAGATCAAAACAACTTTTAACTTTAAAACTAACAGATTTGTCCAAAGATGATATAAAAATGGTCAGTAAGTAAATTAAAAGATGTTCAATATCATTTATCATTGGTCAAAGGTGAATAAAAATCACATGTGATGCTATCACACATCTATTAGAACAAAAGTAATTTTAAAAAAAAAATATGGTAATACCAAGTGCTGACAAAAACGCGAAGCAACTGGATTTCTCATACATTGCTGGTGGAAATACAAAACTGTACAGTCACTGTGGCAAACTTTTTTGACAGTTTCTTACAAAGAAATATAAACTTAAGATATATACCAACTACTGCAATCCTAGGTTTTCATTTTACTTAGGTACATATCTATATTCACACAAAACTTACACATGAATGTTTACAGAAGCTTTGATTTTAATTCCAAAAACCTCATAACAACTCATATATCCCTTAAATGGAAACAGCTAAATTAACTGTAACATATCCCTACAATGGAATACTACTCAACAAAAAAAAAAGAAATACCTACTAACATGTGCAATAACATAGATGAATCTCAAATCCATTTCATTAAATGAAAGAAGTGAGACTCAAGGGCTACAAATTGTGGGTTGGCCCTATGGCCTGACGTTAAAGGATCCCAAACAGCTATCCGTGCAGTTTGAATCTTGGCCCCAGTGGCTTGAAAATCTTACCTCTTTTCCTCAAAAAATCCCAACAGGATAGAGAAATGGAGGAAAAGAGATTGAGTGTGAACCTGGCCCACTAGGGGATGCTTTCTCTTCTTCCTTTTCTCTGTCTGTCTCTCTGTTCAAACTGTGTGATTCCATGAGTGAAACTGAAGGCTGAGGTGATATTGAAATCACTTTATCTCATAACTCTATCTTTCGCATTTGTCAGAAATCATAGAAGTGAACCAGCTGGTGGTATGTGGTTAAAGGTGGCTGGATTCCACACGGCCAACAGCACAGTTCGAATCCCAGACCCAGAGGCTTGAAAAACACATTGGGCAAGTGTGTGTGTGTGAGCATGCACGCTCAAAATCTCAAAAGGAGAAATGGAGAAAAGGGGGTTGTAGTGTGTTCATCCACCAAAGGGTGCTTTCTCATTTTCCCTCTCTGTCTCTCTCTCTCTCTCGAGAAAACACATGCCCCCTAGTAAATTAAAAATAAAGTAAAAAAAAGAAAAGAAAGGAAAAAAAAAGTATACACTAAAAATAGTCAATTCAATTATACGTAAATTTTTTTCTTTAAGAGAGACTTTTGCTGGGATCAGCAGTTAGCGTAATGGCTATGTTGCTGGACTCCCACGTAGTCGACCACAGTTTGAGTCCTGGACCCGGTGGCTTAAACTCAC
>NW_006159721.1:334648-342133 GCF_000334495.1 Tupaia belangeri chinensis
TGCTATAGGGCGCGAGCACTCGCCAGAGAGACAGAGAGAGACAAAGAGATAGAAAGAGAAAAATCACCCCCCGGTGAGATGGCCATGTGCTATAATCCCTTCTCCTCCACACTCCTCTCGGGATTTTGGACACACACGCAAACACAGCCGGTGTGAGTTTTAAGCCACTGGGTCTTGGACTAGAACGATGGGCAACTACATGGGAGTCCAGTGATGTAATCATTATGCAATCTACTGGTCCCAACTATATGTAAATTTTAAACTGAGTTTTAAAAATCTTTAAATATAGAAAATGCATCATACCTCACATTAGTTTCATCATTAAATTCTTCTGCCCACTTCTTCCTTGATTGTGCAGTAGTAGACCCATCTAAACGGTAATAGTCAATGTTTCGTAGCCATTTTCCTTCACCTGAAAATTCAAGAAGAAAACACAAAAGGGATTTGATACACTGCTCTGCAGTAGTAACAGATTTTTCTCCTTGCTCATCATTGCATCATACCTCACATTAGTTTCATCATTAAATTCTTCTGCCCACTTCTTCCTTGATTGTGCAGTAGTAGACCCATCTAAACGGTAATAGTCAATGTTTCGTAGCCATTTTCCTTCACCTGAAAATTCAAGAAGAAAACACAAAAGGGATTTGATACACTGCTCTGCAGTAGTAACAGATTTTTCTTCTTGCTCATCATCTGAAAGTGGGTTACACATAAAATACCCTACATATATTTCCAAACACATACTTTTCTTTTGTATAAAAAGGTTATGTTTAATATATAACAATACAAGTGAATTCTTTTTGGTTGTTTTGTTTTGTTTTGCTATAGAGTAAATGCACTTGCTGGATAGAGACAGAAAAAGAGAGGGAAAGTGAGAAAGCACTCCCAAAGTGGATGACCACATCACAATTCCTTCTCTTCCATTCTGCCCTCAGAATTTTGGGCATTCACACATATGTTCTCATTTCATAAGAACAATTTGTGTTATTTATAAAAGATAACAACTTTGTAAGTTAGTGATCTCCATATCAATTTTAGATAGTCAGGTAAAATTTTATCCAAGACTTACACTAATACCAAAATAGAAGGGATTAAGTGCTTATAACATTTTTGTATTTTAATCAGACATCATTTCCATTTGAATTATTTAATTATGAACACAGTTCAACTATTTCTCATCCAAGTAACATTCTTATTTTCATGCCCTGGAGACTTGGACCTTTTCACCAAACTGTTCACATTTATTATATTACTTACCCATATCTTTACTAACATTAAAAACCTACCATTCCCTTGCTAAAATTTCAGTAATACCTAAGAACATCATTTTATTTATTTATGACTTTTATATCTTTTAACTAGTAAAAAAACCATACATATCAAAGAAAGAATTTGAGATAGCTGATTGGATAAAGAGGTAAGTGGCTGGAGTCATACATACATTAATCATTTACTTGAACAGCATAATTACTACAATTAATGTGCTAATCAAAAATTAATGAAGGGACCTGCAGATGGCTTAGCGGTTACATCACTGGAATCCCACATGGCTGACCACAGTTCAAGTCCTGGATCCAGTGGCTTAAAAAATCACACTGGGAGCTTGTGTGTGTGTGTACCCAAGATCCCAGGAGGAGAATGGAGAAGGGATTGCAGCATGGCCATCCCCCTGGGGAGTGATTTCTCGCTTTCTGTCTCTCTGTCTCTCTCTGTCTGTTTGGCAAGCACATGTGCCCTATAGCAAAAAAAAAAAAAAAATCTGTCTCCTCTATTTGCATAGTCTGACTACCACTGAGCTGGATTAATTATAGGACCATAGTAAATACTTGCTGAATTGTCAAGACAATAAATTATCTGGATCATCCCTAGTTTTTTTTCCATGGAGAATAATGCTCTAGTGTTGCATTTTTTTATGTGCGTCTTAAATTTCAGTTCTAGATATACAGCAGGATTTTTGTCTTTCTCACTCCTCCTTATTTCTAAAGTCCTTTTTTATTGGCATATCTTTTACACATATATATCTTCTTTTATTTAACTATAAGAAAATTCTTAAACATATTCATTTTAGTATCTCTAAGTATTGATTTTATTACTTAGAGTCTGTGTTCTGGCAGTGTTTCATTACTTAAAAGCCTATATTACAAAGTTATATTCATTTACAACTATCAATAAATGGGAAATGCCCATCTTAATATGGACACATAGTACTGTAATTATATTTCCTCCATCTTTAATGGATTAAAAATAGTTGTCATTGTTTTAATTTATGTTTTCCTAAGCATTGGCAGTGTTGAATATTTTTTCATACGCATGGTAGTTTGTTTCTAATTTGTTAAAATGTCTTCAGTAAGTGTTCTTTTAACTGTCAATCAGTGTGCTCTGTCTTTTTGTTACTAATGTTAACTACTACCACTACTACTATGTCACACTGTATTGGGCACTGAGCTAGACCCAACAACTACAGGAAATCATGGTATAGAGAGACTCAAACACATAATAAGTCCCACAGTAGAGATGAATATAATTTGCTGTGGGATCTTGAATGGTAATACTAAATGCTCAATAAGCTTAATTGATGTGTGGAGCCATTTGTTATATTTATTCATTTAATCCTCGCAACAACCATGTGCAATAGGTACTCTGCATATCCCCATTTTTATAGATAAACTGAGGCACAAGAAATTTAATTGCCTCAATTGAAAATGTCAGTAAATGGTGAAACAGATTAAACTCAGGGGGTCTCACTCCGAAGTCTATATATATGTATTTTTTTTAGAATTTTTTTTTTGCTTTTTTATTTGTTGTTATTATTTTTTAAATTTGACCAGAGAGAGACATAGAAAGGGAAAGTTAGAAAGCAAGCCATCGGGTCTGAAACTTGAACCACTGTTGACCATGTACAAGTCCAGTGCCCCAACCACCATGCCAGCTGTTGGCCCTAAAGTCTGTATTCTCAACTACTAAGATATACTATCAGTTTTTGAGTGTTAGATTCATGGAGGTATAATTAACGATTGTTTGTTTGCATTATCATGAAAGGTATGTTGAAATGCTTTTTTAAAAAGTCATATCATTTTCAATTTTTCTTTTAGTTTTATGCTATAGAGATAAAACATATGCCAGAAAGAGACAGACAGGAACAGAGAGAGGGAAAATGAGAAATCACCCCTAAGGTGAGCGAGCAGTCATGCCATAAACCCTTCTCCTTTCTCCTCTTGGGATTTTGGACACACATGTGCACATGTCCAGCATGCATTTCAAGCTTCCAGGGCTAAGACTCTAACCACAGAGTCGGACATATGGGATCTAGCACCCTAGCCACCACTCCACCTGTTGGTCCTTTTTAAAGTATTTATTTTTTAAAAGAGATTTTTGCCTTAAGGCCTGTGTGCTTATCAGGAAGAGAGAGAGAGAGACAGAAACAGTGAGAAGGCAAGTGGGAAATAACCTCCCAAGGGAGATGACCACGCCGCAATCCCTTCTCCATTCTCTTCCTGGGATCTTGGGTACACACACACAAGCGCCCAGTGTGATTTTGAAGCCACCGGGTCCAGGACTTGAACTGTGGTCAGCCATGAGGGGTTCCAGTGATGTAACCGCTAAGCCATCTGCTGGTCCCTTCATTGGGACCCCTCAGGGGGGATGGCCACGCCGCAATCCCTTCTCCTCTTGGGATCTTGGGCACGCACACACACGCGCCTGGCCTGAGTTTCAAGCCACTGGGTCCGGGACGCGAACCGCAGTCAACTACATGGGAGTCCAGCGACATAGCCATTACGCTAACTGCTGGTCCCTCGAGGACAGATTTTAATGAGACTGACATAATCATCATACAACATGAAGCATTCTGGGAAGTCTTGTGGAGTCATCTGATTCCCTGCCTTTCTCTCTCATACTCCATTGCCTCAGTCCTGAGCAAACAGCATCCTATTTTCTGTCTCTGAATTTCATCTAGGAAGCTCTTATAAACAGAATCACATATTTGTCTTTTTGTGACTAGCTGATTTCACCTACCACACCGTCTTGAAGATTCATTCATGTTATATTATATATCAAAGTTTCCTTCCTTTTAAAGGCTAAATAATATTCCATTCTATGTGTATATATTTTGTTGGTCAGTTTATTTGTTGATGGACATTTGGATTGCTTCCACCTTTTGGTTATTGTGCATAATGTGGCTATGAATATGGGAGTACAAATACCTCTTCAAGACCTAATTTTCTATTTTTTCAGACATAGACGTGGTATAACTGGATCATATAGTAATTCAATTAAAATTTTTTAAAATTTTCTATAGGTATGTGCCCTTGCCACTTGTGTGTGTGTGTGTGTCTGTGTGTGTGTGAGAGAGAGAGAGGGGAAGTGAAAAAGCACCCCCACAGGGAGAAAACCATGCAACAATCCCTGCTCCTCCACTGTCCTCTCAGAATTTGGGGCAAGTATACACATGAGCCCAGTTGTGTTTTTCAAGCTGCAGGATCCATGACTTGAACCATGCAGCTGGCCATGTGAGACCCATCTGTCTTAACCACCACAACACTGGCTGGCCCCTGTTTTGTTTTAGACAGGGTCTTCTTTTGTCACTCAGGTCAGTTTTGGACTTGCAATCTTCTTGCCTCAGTCTCCTAGGCTGCTGGGATTACATGCATATACCACTGTGCGAAGCCTTGGACTCAGGATCAAATCCAGACCTCCCACGTGGTCTCAGCCTGCATAACACAGTATCTTAGTATCACACACTACCACAGCTCAGCTATAAACTGTTTTTCATTTTTTTAATAGTAACCCATCCTATTGTATGTGTAGTAGTATTTCACTGTGGTTTTTATTTGTTTCCCTAATTATTAGTGATGATGAGCATCTTTTCATGTGCTTTTGGGAATATGTATATCATTATTGAAAAATGTCTGCTTAAGTGTTTTGTCCACTATCTAATCAGGTTATTTGGAATTTTTGTTACTGTTGCTGAGTTGTAGGAATCTTTTATATGTTATTGACATTAACCCCTTATCACATATATGATTTAAAAACAATTTCTTCCATTCAGTAGATTACCTTTTTACTGTTTCAAAATGGAGAATTTTATGTCATAGATATTTTGCAATACTAATAAATTAATTTTTTAAAAAACTACCCATAAAACAAGCCCCACCAAGATTGCTTTACAGTTGAATTCTAACAAACATTTGAAGAAGAATAAAATCCAATTCTTTAATACTTTCAAAAAATAGAAGAGGAGGGAACCAGCAGTTAGCATAATGGCTATGTCACTGGACTCCTACGTAGTTGACCGCAGTTCGCGTCCCGGACCCGGTGGCTTAGAACTCACGCCGGGCACGTGTGCGTGCGTGCCCAAGATCCCAAGAGGAGAATGGAGAAGGGATTGCGGCATGACCATCCCCCCTGGGGGGTGATTTCTCGCTTTCTGTCTCTATGTCTCTGTCTGTCTGGTGAGCGCACACACCCTATAGCGAAAACCTCTGAAAAAAAAAAAAAAAGAAGAGGAGGGTTAGCTCTGTGGTGAATTGGTAATAATGCATTTTTTAAGAAAAGCCAGATCCTACATGGTAACCACAGTTTGAGTCCCCAGCCTGATCAACCTGAGACATACCAGGAATGTGTGTGAATGTCCAGAATCTGACAGGTTGGAGGACTAGGAGAAGGGGACCTTGGAGTGACTAGACCCAATGAAGGGTGCTCCTTCTCACCATTCCTGTTCTCTCTCTCTTTCTCCTACGTGTGCATGCACACATTCTATCAAGAACAAAGAAAAAAATAGAAGAGGAGAGAATGTGTCCCAACTAACAAAAATGAGGCCAGTATTACCATGATACCAAGAACAGAGACATCATGAGAAAACAAAATTAAAACTCAGTATATTTGATATAAATTGGGATATAAAAATCTTCAACACTAGCAAACTTAATCCAACACCATATAAAGAGAATTACATGCCACGATCAAGTGAGATTTAGCCCAGATATGCAAGATAGTTTTAATAGCAGAAAATCAGACAAGAATGTTGCCTCTTGACTCTTCTATTCAACATTGAACTAGAAATTCTAATTGGGCAATTGGGCAAGAAAAAAAAAACTAAAATGTATCTAGATTGCAGAGTAAATTCTCTCTATTTTACAGATGATATGATTTTGTATATAGAAAATCCTAAAGAATCCACTAGAAAAAAAAAAAAAAATATTTTAAACTACTCAGTGAATCTACCAGCTTGTAGTACACAATGGAAATACACAAAATACTATTTTGTGTATTGCATTTCCAATGAACAATTTGAAAAAGAAATGAAAACCAAAATTTCACTTACAACAGTATCAAAAATAATGAAATACATACAAATAAATTTAATGAAAGAAATATCAAATGTATACTTTGAAAACTACAAAATATTGGCAAAAGACATTAATGACTAAAACAAATGGCAAAATATCCCACATTCATGAATCAAAAGACTTAATATTGTTAAGATGACAATATTTCCTAAAATTAACTACATTCAACACAATCCCTATCAAAAATCCAGGCTGACTTCTTTGTAGACATTTATAAGTGGATTCTTTTTTATATTTGTTTTTTTGATTTACAGAGAGCATGTGCACTTACTTGCCTGAGAGAAAGAGAGAAAGGGAAAGTGAGAAAGCACCCCCTCACACACATTGGAGATGGTCATGCCACAATCCCTTCTCCTCCATCTCTTTCTTCTTTGGGGATTTTGAGCTTGCATGCAAACGTGCCTGATGTGTCTTCCAAGCTGCCAAGAGCAGGACTCAAACCACACAGTTGGCCAAGTAGGATCCAGTAGCCTTACTTCCATGCCACTGCTGGCCCAATAAGCTGATTCTAAAGTAGATATGGAATTGCAAGGGATCCAGAATAGCAAGCACAATGTAAGAAAACTTGCACTGCCAAATTTTAAAACTGTGATAATAAAGTATTACTACAATACTTTATAAAGTATTGTGATAGGAACATAAAGACTAACATACATTGGGCTGTTGAAAAAGTCATGATATATTTTTGCATAGAAAAAATATACGTCATGATTTTTCCAACAACCCAATTGATCAATAGAATAGAACTGGAGGTCAAGAAACAAACCACTGTCTTTATGGTCAACTCATTTTCAACATGGTTGCCAAAACCATTCAACGAGAAAGAAATATTATTTTCAATAAACAGTGCTGGAACAACTAGATAGCCATAACAAAAGACAGAAGATGAAACTTAATCTCATGTCATATATAAAAATTAACTCAAAAAACATCAAAGACATGGGCCAACTTGGTGCTCAAGTGATGCTGGATTCATGCAGAAGATCATCGGTTATGTTCCCTAGTTAATCTGTATACACTAGGCACATATACCAATGATCCTGGCTGGCTGGGGGGTGGTGGATCAATGGCAAAAGACCCTGTTGAGGGGGAAGGAAGGAAAGAATGGGAGGAATGGAGAGAAGAAAAGGGAGGAAAA
>NW_006159721.1:342149-368927 GCF_000334495.1 Tupaia belangeri chinensis
AGAAGAGAAGAGAAAGAGGAAGGGGAGAAGGGAGGGAGGACGCTAACTTTTAAAAAAGGGATCAAAGACCTAAATTTTAGTAAGAGCAAAAACTATAAAATTCTTTGAAGGAAACATAAGGCCAGCCTTGTGTCCTGGGGGTTAAGGAAGCTGAATTCCACACAGTCCAATACACAGTATGAGTCCTGGGACTGGCAGTGTGAAAAATACCAGGCAAGTGTGTGTGTATGCCCAAAATCCCAAAAAGATGAAGAAATGGAGTAGAAGAGATTGCAACATAACCATATTCTACTGGGGAGTCCTTTCTCTCTCTTTCCATCTGTGGAAACCATACATGCCTACTGGCAATTTTTTAAAAAATAATAATAGGATCAAGATGACCTACAAGAAACACTCACCATGGTTGTCTGGAAAGAAAAGCAAAAAAGGGGGTCAGCAAGTGAAATGAAGGTTAAGGTGACTAGATCCCACATGGTCGATCGCATGGTTCAAGTCCTGGATCTGGCAACTTGAGAAACACTGGGCACATGTGTGTATCTGCCCACAATCCCGAGAGGAGAATGAAGAAGGGTTTGTGACATGGCCATCCTTCCCAAGAAGTGATTTCTCACTTTTTCTTCCCCCTGGCAAGCATGTATGTCCTAAAACAAACTTTAAAAAAAAAAAAGAAAAAAGAAAGGTTAAAAAAGTTGAATAAATTCCTGTACTTCCAGCAAAGGAGTGAGGTGAGACTGACAAAGTGCAAGAAAAAAACAGTGGTAACTTCTGGAGCACTGAATCTCTACTTGGAAAACTAAAGAGGGAGTCCATCTTCTGAATTTATTGAGATTCCAAAGCCCTCCCCTGCCACAGGGGAGAAAGTGAGAGGAACTTTCCTCTAAAACTCCCAATTCCATACTCTTAGCTCAGAACCCAACACTCTGCACCTGCAGAAGAACAATGAAATTCACACAGAGCTAACACACACAGTAGGGAAGCACATGGATATACCACTTCGGAGAAAATACTGGACCTCCAACCCTGACCCCCAAGAGCCACCTTGAGAGCTGACCAGCAGGTGGGCTTTAAATTATGATCAAGACCAGTCAATACGGCATCTCTGCAACCCTCAGGAAGTGAAGAGCACAACACAAACAAGACCAATATCAGAATAAATGGGATAAACACCTTAGTGACTGAGGCCTGCAAGCTCCCATCATACCAAAGACCAAGAACTCTGCATTCCAGTCACTCTTACCAGAACACAGTGTATAAGAGCATGCCGCCTGCCCCAACCAAGAGAGACTGTGGAATTTGGACACTTCCTCCTGAACAACAGACATAGTAGGCCTGTACTCCTCCTCCCTCAGAGTTAAGTTATAGAGAGTGTCTCCTGCCACACCTGAGGCTGGCTAATCACAGTGCAGCTTTTCTGGATCTCCCTGAACTGTAGGTGTGGACAAAGTAAGCAGGAGAAGTACCAGACAGAAGAAAGGAGGATGCCAGAGATCCTTGCTCCAGATCAGAAAAGGAAAGACAGAGCACTGCTCCAGACTGCCTCCTGATTCTGGAGTGCATGATATAGCCATCTAATTCCAAGCATGAGTCTGCCTAAATCCAATCAGTCTCCATGAATCCCTAGGCTTTACAGGTCACAGACACTGTAGAGTGACTCACAAATAGATTTGTCTCTGCCTCATCCTGGATGACCTTCTCAGGGCCACATTTAGCTTTAAGATTCACACCACTGCTAAGCATTCTACCCAGGCTGCACAGGATCTATTTCTTGGGTCTCACAGACAGGCTTGCCTCCAGCCCCTCCTGAACCATATTGCCAGAACTGCTTACTAGAGCTGCATTAGTCCCAAGAGCTAATTCTCCCCTGGTAATTATAGGCAGGCTATACAAACCCTGCTTAGATCTGAAAGGCACGACTGGCCTCTAGCTCATCTTATACCAACATGGCAGAGCCATATACAAATCCTGAAGGCCAACCCACTCATAGGTATTACAGACAGGTTGTGCAAGCCCTGCCCAGATCTCAAAGACTCAGCTGGCTTCTGGCTCCTCTTGGACCAACTTCCCAGGGCTATATTTTGGCCTTAAGGGTCACTCCACCCTGGGCATTCCAAATAATCCATTCAGGACCCACATCCTGAGTTACAGATATGCTTGACTCTGGCCCCTCCTGGACAACCTTGCCAGGACAACGTTAGGGTCTGGAGAGCCACTCCACCACCAGGCATTACAGAATCTACTGCATAAATTGGGAAGAAGTGAGTACCCTACCAGATGATTAAAAATCAATGCAGGAATACAAGAAATATGAGAAAAAAAGAAAATATCTCTTTTCCAAAAGACTACCACACCTCACTAACAATGGGTAAAATACAGGAAGTGACAGGAATATCAGGAACAGAATTCAGAATATTGATCATAACAAAACTCAATGAGATACAAGAGAAAATAAACAATTCCAGGAGAAAATTCATGACATCAGTAAGGAATTCTACAAAGAGAATTAATAAATAAAAAATTCAGTGTAATTCCTATCAAATTACCAGCAACATTCTTCACAAAAAGAGGTAAAACAATTATAAAATGTGTCTGGAATCATAAAAGACCCCATATCATGAAGACAAAACTGTGCAAAAAGAGTAAAGTTGGAAGCATCTGAATGCCTGACCTAAAATATATTACAAAGCTGTAGGGACCAGCAGTTAGCGTAATGGCTATGTCGCTGGACTCCCATGTAGTCAACTGCGGTTCGCGTCTCCGGGGGCTGCTTAAAACTCACGCTGGGCGCATGTGCGTGCGTGCCCAAGATCCTGAGAGGAGAATGGAGGAGAAGGTGTGGCCATCTCCCCGGGAGGTGATTTCTCGCTTTCTGTCTCTCTTTCTCTCTCTGTCTGTCTGGCGAGCATACATACCCTATAGCAAAAAACTCTCAAAAAAAAAAAAAAAGCTGTAATAATCAAAACAGCATGGTCCTGGCACAAAAATAGATAAAAACAGTAAGTAAATTAGTGTTGAAAAAATGTGAAGAAATTGGAACCCTAGCACACTGTTGGTAGGAGTGTAAAATATTACAGCCAATATGGAAAACATTCTGGTGATACCCTAATAGGTTTAGCATATAACTACCATATCAACCAGTAATTCTGTTCCAAGGTATATACTAGAAAAAAAATCACAGCAGGTATTTAAATAAATCAAAACTTAATAGCCAAAAGGTAAAAACAATCTGAATATCCATAATGAGTGAAGGGATAATCAAAATATAATATTACTAGGCCATTAAAAGAGATGAAGCAGTGATACAAGCTATAACATGAATTAACCCTGAACATATTATGTAGAAAGAAAGAAACAAATCACATAAAAAGAACTACTTTATTTTTCCACCTATATAAATGGTCAAAAATAGGTCAAACTAGAGACATAAAGTAGAGTAGTTGCTGCTGAAGTGTAAGGGATGGAGAAGTGCAGGAAGGTAATAGCTAAAGAGTACAGGGTTTATTTGGGGATGATGAAATATTCAAAAATTAACCATAGTGATGGCTACACATATCTGTGAATTTATTTAAACCAACTGAAATCTATACTTTAAATGAGTGAATTGTATAGGATATGAATTATATCTCAAAAAGCTGCTTTAAAAACCCCAAAATTTTGGGACCAGCAGATGGCATGGTGGTTAAGGTGCTGGACTCCCACATGGCTGATGATGGTTCAAGTCCTGCATCTGGCAGCTTGCTTTCTCACTTTCCATCTATCTCTCTCCCTCTCTCCCTATCTTTCTTTGTTGAGTGCATGTACCCTTTAGCAAATCTTTAATAAATAAAATTAAATAATTCTTTTAAGAAGAAAATTTTAATTTATATTATAATAGCAACAACAAAGATTAGTGTATTAGGGAGTTTTGTTAAACAAGTAGATTTTAGCTGTGTTTGTCAGGCAAAGAAAATAACTCTTGGCGATGACAAATACATATATCTGCTTCAGTATAATAATCATTTGGTAAACATCATGTGGTAAGCTTCAAACATGCACAATATAAACTTATTTAATAAAAAAATAATAGGAGCTAGCTAGGTGGCATAGTGGTTAAGGGGCCGGATCCCACATGGCTGACTGCATGGTTTGAGTCCCAGACCCTGCAGCTTGAAAAGCATGGTGTATGCATGTGCGTGCATGCCCAAAATCTTGAGGGAAGAACAGAGGATAGGGGATTGCAGTATGGTCATCCCATCTGGAGGGTATCTTCCTCACTTTCCCTCTCTCTCAATCTTTCTCCAGCAAATGCATATGCCCTTTAGAACATTTAAAAAAAAAAAACAGAAACAAAAACAAAAAACACTATGTATATGGATAAAGACAAGGAGAAAACACAGAAAATAAATAATAATACCTTAGGGATTGTGAGATTCTGGGTAGTTTTGTTTTTTTCCTTCATTGCTAAAATATCTGTACAGTATGTTTAAACATTTAAAAAATTATGATATAGAAAAAAATTATGATATAGAAATGTTCATAACTTACCTTTATAAATTAGAGGTTTATCTTTATCTTCTGTCTTTTCCCTACTAGCCAATTCGAGAAAATCTTCTATCAAGTCCAGAGATATGAGAGACTGACTGAAAACAAGGCTACCAAAAAAAAAATCAGAGTTTACAGATTAAAAGATTTACCCAATAAAGATAATGCTTTTTCTTAAATTGACCTACAAATTTTATAGTTATAATCAAAATCCAAGCAGGATTATTTTTGGTAGAAATTAACAAGCTGATTATAAAATTCACTATAGGAATGCCAAGCACAGGTAGCCAGAACAATTGTGGGGAAAAAGCCAAAGTTGGAGGCCTCACTCCACCTGACTTTAATACTAAAGTCTTTTAAAAGTTGGTAAAATTGGGGCCATTAGGTAGTGTGGTGACTGAGGCACTGGACTCCCACATGGCCAACCAGAGTTCAAGTCCTGGACCTGGAAGCTTGAGAATCACATCAGGCGCATGTGCATGCATGCATGCTCAAAATCCCAAGAGGAAAATGCAGAAGGGATTGAGGCATGGCCATCCCCATATAAGGGGTGATTTCTCACTTTTCCTCTCTGTCTCTCTCTGGCAAATGTGCATACCCTTTGACAAAAATTTTTCAAGTTGGTGAAAAATGTGAGTATGAAAATGCTATGCATGTATTTATATATTTTCTGCATCAAAATAAACTCATACATTAATTCCACTTTTCATGAACATTCTGAAGTCATCTCATACTGACAAAAGAACAGCAATCAAAAAAGTACAGTAGTGGTGAAGGAATGAGTATAGAGCAATGTAACAGAATAAAGCCCAGACATATATCCACACAGTATGGTTAAACTGGTTTTTGACAGTAAAGCAATGGCAATTCAACAGAAAAAGAAAAGTCTTTTCAACTATGACGTTGGCAAAACTAAACATCCATATGCAAAGAAATCCATGAACATCAGCCTAAGCCTTATACTTCCTATAAAAATTAATATACAGGATATTTTAACACTTAAATTTTTGTTTTTAAATTTTACCACAGGGAGTGTACACTCACCAGAGAGAGACAGAGAGAGGCAGTGTAAAGGAAAGTGAGTAATCACCCCCTGGGAGGATGGCTACTCTGCAATCCCTTCTCCTCCCTTCTCCTCCTGGGATTTCAGGGATGCACACACATGAGCCCAGCATGATTTTCAAGCTGCTGGGTCCAGGACTTGAACCACAGTTGGCCATGTAGATGTCCAGTGCCTCAGTCACGCCACCTGCTGGTGCCTACATTTAGAAACTTTTACATAAAAGAAAAACCTTTATAACTTGGGGTTAGGCGAACAAGGCGAACAATTCTTTAGAAATGACAACAAAAGTATTATCAGTTTATAAAAAGTTGATAAAATGGACTTCATCAAAATAAAAATTTTTGCTTTGTAAAAGATACTGTTTAAAGAATATAAAAAAGTCCTTCCTACTAAAAATAGTTCAGTAATTTAAAACTGTTATGTATTCTACATTTTATCATTCTATTCCAAATATGTTTGGAAATTCCTGATTCTTTATCCTACTAATTTTCTAACTCTTTCCAGCTTTGAAAACTACTTCTTCACATAAAGTTTTATTTGGAATTAAAATAAATAATAAAAGCAAGCTACTTTAAGCATTGTGGGAGAAGGGGGAAATGTGTCACTGGTCCCTTACCTATTGCTTTAGGTCACCAACTTACTGAGGCTCTGAAAATCAGTTTGAAAATCACTGCTCTGATCTAACCCATTGGCAAAAAGTAAATGAACACAATTAAAAACCAGAAAATTCAAAAAAAAAAAAAAGAAAGAAAAGAAAAAACTAGACAGTGGCAAAGCAGTAAGATACAACATTCTGCAAAGCTGGCATATACTCTATGAGTATACCAGGCATACATATGTCCCTGATCCAGGATTGGCTGAGGCCAGGGACTGATTTAGCATCAAGATTGGAAGTATCCATCTCTTTCTCTGAGGAAATAAATAATCTTCTTAAAAAAAAGAAAATGCAGGAGGTCCCCTTCTCTCTTTTTATGTATGTAAGCAAAGTAGGTTGATGCTAGAAACTAACTATATATACCTGTGATAAATATGCTTCCTTTTATTTTTATTCTGAAAGCTGTACTCTAGGAGAGGGTGGTATTTATGATTCCAGAATGTCCTTCAACACTCACTGCTAGATGTTTTCAGATATAGCAGAACTAAAAAGAACAACTAAAGCTATGAAATGGATATTGGAATTAGCCCCATATATTTCCTTTGTATGGTTTTTTGAGCTCTACTAACTCCCAGTTGCTTCTTCTAGAATACTTGCAAGGAAAAAAAGTAGACTCTTCATGCTCAGCTTAAATGACCAAGGCCTATACTTTGACCCTCAGCAGTCTGATTACTTTCCCCAGCATAAAAAACTCTATTGAATAAATTATTTCTGAGCTACATATTAACCTTTTGATAGATCCTGTACAAGATAAACAAATTCTTAGAAATATTAATTATTTAATTGGAATTATTGTAGTACATGGGCTAACAATTAAGGCTGATTTTGGGAATCACTGAGCTCAGACAAGTCTCACTGTAAAAAAGTTAAAACTCAATGATGGGGCTGGCAGGTGCTGTGGTGGTTAAGGACAATGGACTTCCACGTGGCTGACCATGGTTCAAGTCCCAGACCTGGCAACTTTCTCTCTCCCCCACTCCCTGCATTTCTCTCACTCTGTTCCTCTCTGGTCAAATGAAAAGAAATAAAGTTAAATAAAATAATTCTTTAAAAATAACCTCAATGGCTATATATAATACTAATGGTTATCTCTGCTATCTTCTTCTAGTTACAGATAATATAAAGAACTATTGTCCTGATTATAATTTTCAAACCTGTATAAACCATTTTGATTTTATCTATCTTATTAATAATTCATATGAAAATATAAAAGCAATACTTATCAAAAACACACATAATAAAAATCTGGGAATAGAGTTTCAATAAAAATGTAATAGTTAAATGACAGAACACAAACAAGGCAGAAGAACTTAGCTGAAACTGGCAGTACACTGAAGTTGGTTGTAACTACTATAAAAAAGGAAAAGTCTACTGTCAGCATCTTTTCTCACCTCCAGTATCATGCTGTTAGTTGAAATTGGCCACAGGTAAGTATTAATACCATGAAAATCAGCAAATGATACAAATCAGGGCATTTCACTCTTGTTTGCTTATGTTTTCCCTTTATTTTTACTTTTTTTGGGGGGGAGGGGAGTAAGGAGCCAGTTGTTAAACATTCATCAACACATATCACTGGCTCAAATCACTAAAATCATTTATTACTTGCCCTGAGAAATATCACATTTTCATTTGGGTTCAAAAGATCAATTGCACAAATAGAGAATGGGAGAATCTGAATTGACAGTATTCTTCTAAAACAAGAAAGAGAGAGAGCCTTAGTTAACAAAGTTTGAACTAATAGTGTTATTTAGATGTTGACAAAATACTTCATATTTAATTGTATAAATGGAAAGACAGGGTCCAGACCATAACTCTATTTTAGTAAGAAATCAGTTTTGTTTATTGAGATGGGTATGAACAAAATGAAGTATATTCATGACCACGTCATCAGTACTGAAATTATGGTATACTAAGAGTAGATCAAGTAAATCAAGGAAACAAGAGGAAAAAGTTAAAAGTGACAAGAGAAACCACACCATTTTTTTAAGAGAAGTTAATTAAATAGTCACAGTGATTTCTGCAAACTACTTTGAAATGGATCAACAAAATAAGATTGGACAGAGGAATAGATACTTAAATATATATATGATAAAGTACAGTAAAATGTTATAGAATCCAGATGATGGGTATATGGATATTCACTGGAAAATTCTTTGTTTTTGTGTATATTCAAAAATTTCCATAGTAAAATGTTGGAAAATAAAGAATAGCTATAATCACAATACTAAAAATGCACTGTTTTCTAGTATTAACACTGAAAATATCTATCAGTTCGGCTTATAACCAGAATCGATCACAAGAGTATTTTAAAAAAGTATTAGATGGAACCAGAAGATGGCTGGTTATGTCACTGGACTCCCACGTGGTTGACCGCAGTTCAAGTCCTAAACCCAGCAGCTTAAAAATGCATATGAAATGTGTGAGCATGTGTGCCCAAAATTCTAAGAGGAGATTGGAGAAGGGATTGTGGCATGGCCATCTCTCTTGGGGGAGGGGGGAGGGTTATTTCTCACTTTCTAAGGTCTGTCTCTCCAGCAACCACATGTGTCCTATGGCAAAAATCTCTTTCTAAAAATAAAAAAGTACTAGTTATGTTCTACTTTAAACCAGAAAGGAAACAGCTATAGAGATAGGGTCTAAACTAAAGGATACATATTCTAACAATTTAAAGTTTTCAATTAAGGGTAGGATAGCTACAACGAACATGGTAAGATAAATTATTTCTACATTGGGTAGAAAACTGAAGACCAATAAAATCTACCTACATTCTTAAAATTCTTAAATGATATTGGAACCAGCAGTTTGTGTAATGGGTATGCTGCTGGACTTCCACGTAGTCGACCGCGGTTCGAGTCCAAGACCCAGTGGCTTAGACTCATGCCAGGTGCGTGTGCATGCATGCCCAGGATCCCAAGAGGAGAATGGAGGAGAAGGGATTGCTGTGTGGCCATCCCCTCTGGGCGATGAGTTCTCACTTTCTGTCTCTCTGTCTCTCTCTGTCTTTCTGGCGAGCGTACACGCCCTATAGTAAAAGCCTCTCCAAAAAAAAGAAAAAAAAAAAGAAAAAAAAATCTTAAATGATATTCAAATAAAAATTAAAGCTAAACCACAGAAAAACTCAGGTCTATAGCAGTAATCTTTTCCAATGTTTCAGGAACTGTGAAATCAAATATCTACTTCATACTTGACATCTCATGGATACCTAATAGACCTTTAGGTGGTATTACTCATTACCTTTAGGTAAATTTAACACAGCCAGAATAGAACTCTTTCTTTCCTCTAACAAATTTAGTATTTCTATATATCAGTAAGTAACACCATAATTCACCAGCCACTTTAAGCAGGAACCTTGGTAGTCATTCTTTGACTATTCTCTCCTTCTTACTGTTCTGTATTTAATATATCAAATCCTGTTGTTTCTACTACAAAACACAGACTTGATCTACACTACCACCACTTTATTCTAAAACAACATCGTACTTTAGTTGAACCTCTTATTTCTGTATGAAGAGCAACATACAGCCCAAACATTGGGTTGTCAAAAAGTCATGACGCATTTTTGCATAGAAAAATACATCATGACTTTTTAGATAGCCCAGTAGCATTTTTGTGAGCCCTTGTTATGTGCTCAGAACAGTGGTTAATAAGAAAGAATACAGCCTATGTCTTCCATAGCTCCATAGCTTATTAACCAGTGGAAAGACATATAAACCAAGAGATACACTAGAACGTATTAAAAGTTGATTATAATGTTTATGGTAATATCTTTGACTCAACCAATATAAAGTATATTCATGATGGGTAAACTAATTTGATATGCTGTAATAATTCAATGATTGAATGCAAAACAGAATTTAAATAAATTAAAAACAAGAAAAGTGGAAAAAAGATAATAGAGGGTTTACTTACTTTTAAGAGAGTTAAAGAAATTAAGTTTGAATTTTGCTTTTTAGTTTTTTAACCATAGGGTGCATGTGCTTGATGGAGAAAGACAGAGAGATACAGTGAGAAATTGCCTCTCAGGGGAAATGGCTATGCCACAATTCCTTCTCCTCCATTCTCCTCTAGGGATTTTGGGCATACATGCATATTTACCTGGTGTGATTTTTCTCTTTTTTCTTTTCTTTTTTTATTAGGTGTTTGCCTATAGGACATGTGCACTTGCCAATGAAAGATGGAGAAAGACATGGAGAGATAGTGGAAAGGAAAGTGAAAAATCACCACGGAGGGGATGGCTACATCACAGTCCCTTCTCCTTTATTCTCTTCTCAGGATTTTGGGAATGCACATACACATGTGCTGCATGATTTTTAAGCCGCCAGGTCTGGGACTCAAACCACAGTGAGCCATGTGAGAGCCTAGCACTTTAGCCAACATGCCATCTGCTGTCCCCTAGTTTGAATTTTTTAAGATCAAAGATTATTACATCTTAGTCTTATGTTAAATTATTAACAGGCCCAGATATAGTGGCACAAACATAGGAATGCTGCTGCCAACACTAGAGGGCATATGAGAAGGCTCTGGTTCACATCCCAGGATCTGAACACACCAGGTGTGCCCACAATCCTAGCTAACTGTGGGGAAGATCATGGTATTAAGACCTTGTTGGGGTTGCCTATCTATCTGTCTGTTTCTCTCTATATACTTCTCCCCCTCTCAGGAAATAAATAATGAATTATACAGATAATTACTATTATAGCATCACAAATACCTTTTTTTAAATTATCTATTATTAATATATTGTTATAATCAAATATTGGAATCTTGTAACAGCCTAGACAATAAGTCTGGCTCAAAAACATTAAAAATATGTTTGCTGAATAATAATATGAAGGGTGGGCTGGGAGTGGAGATGCAGATAAGCAAACTGTGGCACAAATGTTAGAAATAAAACAAACGGGAAAAAAAGAGAAATGATAAATAATAAAACACATGAAATAAAGTCTGAAAGAAGCCCACTAGATTTGGTGATCCAAAGGTCACTAGTGACTTTAGGGAGAAAATCTCAGTGAAGTAATAGGGAAACTATATTAGTGAGTTGTCTGAATAGCCATACATATTTTTTTCAATGCAAAAATGTGCTGTGACCTTCCCAACGACCCAGTACATGAACTAAAAGTGATTTTGAAGATGGCAAAACACAGATGCCAACTAAAAGCTCAACTTAAGGAAGTATGTTCAAGTTATAATAGCTAGAACTGGAAAATAGTACTGAAGAAATAACATATTCAGTCAAAATAGTAGCTTACAAGAAAAATAGTTATTTATACTGGCTTAGCCTACAGTAAGCAAAAGAAAAAAAAACTACATCTTTAAAAAGGAAGAAAACAGAACATATTTGTTCAAATAAACTGTTTAAACAGATAGGTTGTCAAAAGTCTCATTTATACAGTAAATATAAGAAAGAACTTACACTTTATCCCCAATTTCCTCTGCCATTCGAAGAATTTCAAAGAGAAGTACCATTTTTCCAGAATGTTCTAAAACCTCAGCATCAGCATCTGTAACAAAATCTTTGTACCAGTCTGGAGCTGGGCTGCTTGGATTAGAAGAGGAAGCAGCTTTACCTAAATAAAATAAATGGAATGTAATTAAGTATGTAAATCAGAAAAATAACAAAGAAAAGAAAGGTCAAGAGACAGAAACAGACTAATTCAGGTAAAGAAAAAGAATTTGAAGGGAATTCAGAAGATGGAAAAGAAGAGAGAAAGAGAGAGACACATGCACAACTAAACCAAAAGAGAGCTACATTGAGAAATATGCGAAATGTGTGTGTGTGTGTGTGTGTGTGTGTGTGTGCGCACACGTGCATGCACAGGGCTTGGGGGTGTTGTTGGATATAAATACCAAGTGAGAGAACAAGCAAGATTTGCATCCTGAGAGTATGAGAGAAACAAAACCTCTATGTAGTGATGGGAAAAGAAAGACACTCCAAGACATGGAAACCTCCTGGGCCATAAAGAGAGTTAAACCATCCAAACACAGCCCAAGATAGGAAGACACAGAAACAGAGACCCAGAGGTCAAGAGAGAAAAGACCTTGTAGACAGGGAACATTTCACTGTGTTACTAGAATTCTAGAAAACTCAAACAAGGATAGACTTCAGAATCACCGTATCACATTATTCTGTTCTTATTTTTCCCCACAAACTTTGACTCTAAAAGGTGTAAAAAGGTAGCACAAAATAACTTATTAAACATAAATATTGTAATTCTAAATAAAAATGTTTAACCTGTTTATATACTTTTCCTCAATTGTTTTTTAATGCACAGTATTCTAAAATTTAACATATGGTCATGTGCCCTATAATGAATTTCATCAACAATGGACCATATATACAATGGTGGTCCCAAAAAGTTATGATAGAACTAAAAAATTGTATTGCCTAGTGATATCATAGCTACCATAATATCAGAACGTAACACATTACTCATGTGTTTGTAATGAAGCTGGTGTAAACAAACCTACTGCACTGCCAGCTGTATAAAAGTATAGCACAAATAATTACATACAATATATAATACTTGATAATGATAACAAACAACTATATTACTGGTTTACATATTTACTACACTTTTTATCATTATTTTAGAGTATAATCCTTCAGTACTTATTAAAAGAAAAAGTTTACTTTTTGTTATGCTGGCAGCAACCTGATACATCTCATGTTTACATCTCTTGATTCATCATTTTCTCTTGCGCTTGGTTTAATCTTTGTTCATCATGGCCCTTCCAGTGGGACAAGATGTGGAGATGGAAGACAGTGATACTGATGATCTTCACCCTGTGTAGGCCTAAACTAACGTGTCTTAGTTCCTAACAAAAAGAAAATTTTAAGTTAAAAATAAAAAATTTTAGAAAAAGCTTATATAATAAGATATAAAGAAAAATTATGTACAGCTGTAAAATGAGTTTGTGTTTTAAGCTATAAGTTATTACAAAAGTCCAACAGTTAAAAAAAATAAAAAGGTTGTGTTGTAAAGTAAAAAGTTACAGTAAAATGGGCCAAGAGACTACATGGAGGATAAGGTGGCTGGATCCCACAAGGCCAACTACACAGTTCAAGTCGCAGACACAGTAGTATGGAAAATGTCCCAGGAGTATGTGTGTGCATGCCAAAATCCTGAGAGGAGAATGAAGAAGGGACTGCCAGGTGACATCCCTCTGGAAGGTGCTTTCTGACTTTTTCTCTCTCTCTGTCTCTGGGGAGCACATGTGCCTGATAGCAAACATTCAAAAAAAAAAAAAAGTTACAGAAAACAAAGGCAATTTATACTGAAGAAAAATATTTATTTCTAAGTTTAGTGTACCCTAAGTGTACAGTGTTTATAAAGTCCATAGTAGAGTACAGTAATGTCCTGGGCTTCCCATTCACTTATCATTCACTCATGGACTCACCCAGAGAATCTTCCAGCCCTGTAAGCTTCATTCATGGTTAAGTGCCTTATACAGGTGTACCATTTTTTTTTTATCTTTTATACTGTGTTTTTACTGCATCTTTTCGATATTTAGATCATGTGGCAAAATTGTCTCCAGTATTTACTACAGTAACATGTTGTATAGTTTATAGCCTTATGAGCAACAGGCTATGCCTGTTGTGTAGTAGTAGTCTATACTATCATCTAGGTTTGTTTAATCATCAGTCTATGATGTTCACACATTGACAAAATCACCTAAAGATGCATTTCTCAGAATGTATCCCTACTGTTAAGCAACACATGACTATATATTTGTTACACTTCAAATATTCAGAAAAGCATATAAATGAGTGATCATGCACTACATTCCATTTTCATCAAATTTTACTGCTAAATCTTCATCTGATACAATTGAAGCTTATTATGTGACCCAAATCCAATTTCATACTTTTTCTTTCCCCCTTCCAAGAGGTAACTAAATTCCTAAATTTTATACTTACCATTTCAATGCATGTTTTTATATTGTTACCACATGTGTACATTATCTTTGCATGTTTTTAACCATATGCAAATTGCACCATACTGTTTGTACCATTCTGTAAGTTACTTTTTCCTCTCAAAGTAAAATATATTCATGCTTGTCATGAGGCACCCATTCCATCGTTCTAAATGCCATGTAGTATTCCACTGCATGACCACATCATTATTAATTAGTTCATAAGTTCACACTTAGGTTGCTTATTTTTGACAACTATGAAACAACTGCAATGAACAATGTTGAATTATACTTCTCTTCAACATTGCCTATTTCAGAACAGTTTTAAATTTCCTGATATAAAGCTATACTTAGAATTTTTAAAATATCACTTTAAACATACTTATTTTATAGCTTTTACCTAATAATTCTATCATCCAATGCTCCTGAGAATCAAATCATGCTGCTTGTTTTGTGTGCTAATTTTCCTCAAGTTGATTGCTAAAAATTTTTTCTTGCTAGTTTTCCCTAAGGTTCATTTTTTTCAGGCATTCTGTAATATTTTATTGTTATTTCATCGTTAGTGTAGTTGTGATCTGTGAGAATCCTGGGTTAATGCCATTACTCTGCACAGTACTTCTGTATTTTCTCCTGCCAGGCAGGAGAACAGAAACCCAGAATTACTTTAGAGGTATATATTTCAGCTTATGATTTTTAGATTATATGAGTAATATATTGAGTCATCAGGAAAATCATGATGCATTTTTGCATAGAAAAATAAGTCATGACTTTTGCAACAACCCAATAAATTCAAATTAAAAACAATATGGCAAGCCTACAACTGTGAATTCAATGAAACTATTTTCTCCAACCAAGAGCCCAGCTAAAATAGATAAGCTTCCTTGTCATCTCTTTAGCTTGATGGGCAATTTTTTTCCCTATTCTTTGATGGAACAGGGAAACTTTAAAAGAATTCAGCTTTGAGATAGGGTCTAAGAACCTTCTGCTTTTATCAAGGGCTCAAGCTGTCCCTGCATAGGTGAAAAACCAAAGCTGCTAATCTCAAGACTAGCATATTCCTAGAATTTCCATAGCACACTTTTTTTCCTCTGTGTAAGCAAATATTGGGTTGTCAAAAATATCATGACATTTTTTTCTATGCAAAAATGTGTCATGACTTTTCCACCAACCCAATACTTTATTAATCTGGGTTATAGTTTTACATATAAATGGACTCTCCCCACAGTGTTGAATTTTTTTTTTCAACATAGAACTTTACTTTTGTCTGTTAAATGTTTCTTCCTTTTTAAATCTCACACTCAACTTTCTACCACCCACTCTCTACCATTCCTCCCTTACAATCTCTGGTATCTACACTTGTCCTCTCTACTATCATATATTCAGGTCTCTCAATTTCTGCCACAGAGTGCAGATACTTGGTACAAATTTAGTGGGGATATACAGTATGTATCTTTCAAAGTTGGCTCATTTCGCTTAACATCAAGTCTTTTCTATACATCCATTTTGATTCAAATGATAGGATCTCTATTTTTATTGTAGCCAGGAAACATTCTATAATATATATGACACAGTTTTTCAACCCAGTCATCAGTTTTTGGACACTTAGGCTGGTTTCATGTTTAGCAATTGTGAATAATGCTGCAAAAAACATAGATGTGAAAGTGGCTTTCTGATTCAGTGTTGTCCTATCCTTTGGGTAAATACCAAGGCACACATTTTTGAAACAATGTTTAGGTTTATCAGTTTCTTCTGTATGTCTAGGTCTTGGTGAATTCCATTACTTTAAGAGAGCTCACTGTATTTATATTCAAAATACAATGAACTGCTTAAACATACTACATACCTGCAAGATTCCACAACTTTCTTTGAATTTCTTATTGAATGTTCACCCTATCTTTTCTAGGCAAAATTCTATTCATACCTTACTATCTTTCAAGAGTTAATTTAGGGGCTGCTAGATCTCACATGGCCAACTGTGTGGTTCGACTCCTAGACTTGGTGGCTGAAAAACATGTGGGGCACATGTGCATGCATGCCCAAAATCCCAAGAAGAGAATGGAGTGGCCACCCCTGCTGGAGCAGTGGTGGTAGCGGGATGCTGTCTCACTTTCCCTCTCTCTGTGTCTTGCTCCAGCTACCGCACACACACCATAGCAAAACTGGAAAAAAAATTTTTAAAAAAAGAGTCAGTGGGAACCAGCAGGTGGCGTGGTGGTTAAGGTGCTGGGTGCTCCCACATGGGTGACCACGGTTCGAGTCCTGGACCTGGTGGTTCGAGTCCTGGACCTGGTGGCTTGCTCTCTCTCCTTCTCTCTCTCTCTCTCTCTCTGTGTGTGTGTGTGTGTGTGTGTGTATCTCTCTAGTCAAAATAAAAATGAATGAATGAATAAGTAAAGTTAAATAAGTAATTTTTTTAAAATAAAAAAAAAAGAGTCAATGTAGAGTTCTTCTCAGAAAATCTTCCTTGTAAGCCTTGCCCTTGGCTGGTGTCTAAGAATATGAATAGTAGGCAGTACCTTACATTGATGTACTATTTTCCCTGGTAAGAGTGGCTCACTATGCCTAGATTGTTTGAACAAACAATGTGGTATATTCTAAACACCTATTTTCCTCGTGAGGGTCTAAAATTTTGGTATGACCCAGGCAGACAGGGCCTATGTGACTACTCCCCAATAAAAACCTTGGGCACTCTTATGGCTTTCTTCCCCAACAAAATTTATGTGTTGAGATTTGATTGTGAAGGTATTAAAATCATTTTTACAATTAGCCAAGCAGCAAATAACCAGTGCTTTTAGGAAATTCTGCATTACCACAGATAGCACACAAATTCAGCAATAATTATCCACATTTATTAAAAATAATTTATCTAAGGTAAAATATATCAGAACTAGGCCAGCCAGGGTGGCACAGTGGTGATATCCCACTTTGTGATGCTGAGACCATATGAAAAGATCCTGGGTTCATCTCCCAAGGTCTCCCTGTACATGGTAGTAGGATGTACATGTACACGCTTCTGATGCCAGATGGCTGAGACTGGGGATAGATCCCTATGCAAAGACCCTATTGAAGGTGGGTCTCCCTTCCACCCTCCCTCATGGAAGAAATAAACAAAAATTTTTTAAATCAGAACTAAAAAAATTGTGACAGAAAGTTAGTAAAAATGTGACAGCAAGATAAGGAGTATCAAAGCTTAGAAAAGGTGACACCTCCTGAGCAAATATAACAGATTCTATTCCAATTCTGATCATACCAAGTATAATCACAATACCTTACTAGTAATATCTAAAAAAAAAAAAAAAGTAAACCAAAGAAATGTAGGCTATGCCAATTAATTAATATTCTGAGTATGTAATTACAGTTTACCAAGATATTTCACACTGAATTTTCTTATTTCATCACCCACACGAATTAATCATGATTTGCATTATAACTCTGTACTATGTATATGTACATGACAAGTATAAATAAATTAATAAATTGACCAAAGTTACTCTTTAATATCCACTCTAAATATCACAAAATCCTTAGAAAGCAAAGCACAAATCAAATATAAAACAAACAGAAAGCTAGACCTTCACCCTTAACTCATAATGCATTAATTTTAAAATGTAAAGGCTCAACAACAAAGCTTACTCTAATAATACTGAATAATAAATCTAATACTGTTGAATTAATATAGGGCCAGCCTCATAGCCTACTGATTAAGGTAGGCAGATCCCACATGACTAACTATGGTTCAAATCCTAGCCCTGGCAGCTTAAAATAATATATCTGTGCCCCAAATCCTAAGGGGATGAAGAAATGGAAGAGAAAGAGATTGTGCCATGACTAAATCCCATTGGTTGCTGCTTTCTCCCTCTCTCTCTGTCTCTCTCTGGTGAGCACATGTGTGTTCTGGCAATTTAAAAACAAAGTACTTAGGAAGATAATACTATGACAAATCCACAATCGGTGGTAACTAAAAATCCCCTAAGATCCTTTTTTAAAAAAATATTTATTACTTTATTTAACTTTGTTTAGTTATTTATTTATTTTAATTTGACCAGAGAGGGAGAAAGCAAGAGAAGGAGAGAGAAAGAGAGAAAGTGAGAAAGCAAAGCAACAGGTCTGGGACTCGAACCATGGTCAGCCATGTGGGAGTTCAACACCATTAACTACCACGTCACCTGCTGGCCCTCCACTAAGATCTTGAGTCATACTTTCTTTTTTTTTAAATGAGGTATTCTATATAGTCACTTACTTATCACAAAACTTTCCTTCTAGGGCTGGTTCTGTGGCCTAACAGTTAAGGGAGTTAACTCCCACATTGCTGACCACACTACATGAATTTGGCCCTGGCAGCTTGAGAAACACACTGGATATGTGTGCATAAGTGTCCCAGATCTCAAAAGAATAAATAAACTGGAAAGAAATGTGGTGTGACTATGCCCCACTGGGGAGTGTTTTCTCCCTCTCCCTCTTCCTCTCTTTCTGGCTAGTGCACATTCCCTCTGGCTTATTAAAAAACAAAACAGAAAAACAAAAATCTTCACTTCTAATAAAACACTAAAATGCAAAAATAGAGATGCTTATACGGTAAACTTAAACAATTATTGTGAGATGCTGCTTCTCAGAAAGATGAGAAAATAATATTTTAAAAAATTATGCAGTATCAGCTGTATGCACTCAGATTCTTTGAATTAATTTAGACTGAATGAACAAATATAGATTTTTTAAATTATTTTAGTTCTGGAGAATGTTTCTGATAAACTACATATATACAAGCTGCAAACAAATGTAGCTAAAATGAAACAAAACTCCATAAAAATGACCAGTTTTTCTTTTCAAATTCACAGCCTTTCTTGTCTGCTTTCAAACTTACAACATGTGGCTTCCTATGCTCTGCCTCAGTGTTTTCCAATCCTTTTACATTCTAGCAGTTATAGAAATGGATACTTTCTCAGTGGAAAAATGGAGGAAGCTACTCATTTCCAGAGATGATCTAGATGCCTCAGACTCTACCTGTACTTCCAATTGATGGAGGGATTAATATCTCTGCATAATTTATGTAGTAACCCATAGGACAATTCATATTGGTTGGTTTACTCTTTCTCTCCTATTAACCATAGGTTATGAAAAAAGTTTCTACAAGAACATTTTAATAAAATAATTCCCAAGGGAGCAGCAGATGGCATAATGGCTACATCACTGGACTTCCACATAGTCAATGGCTCAAGTCCTGGACCCAGTGATTTAAACTCACGTCGGGTCCGTGTGCATGCATGCCCAAGATCCTGAGAGGAGAATGGAAGAGAAGGGACTGTGGTGTGGCCATCCCCCTAGGAGGTGATTTCTCACTTTCTGTCTCTCTGTGTCTCTCTGTCCTTCTGGTGCATGCACATGCCCTATAGCAAAAACCTTTCAAAAAACAAACAAACAAACAAAAAAAACAGTAAATTTGAATAAAGATATTACAAAATAAATTAGAGCCCTATTAAAATTTGCTTTGGGTGAAAGAACACAATTCTACTCAAGTAAGACAAGCATTTTTTTTGGAGAGTTTTTTGCCATAGGGCATGTGAACTCGCCAGAAAGACAGAGAGAAACAGAGAGATAGAAAGCGAGAAGTCACCCCCCATGGGGGATGGCCACACCTCGATCTTTTCTTCTCCATTCTCCTCTTGGGATCTTGAGCACACACGCACACGCACCTGGCATGAGTTTAAGCCACCGGGCCCGGGACTTAAATCATGGTCAATTACATGGGAGTCCAGTGACATAGCCATTACAACAACTGCTAGTCCCTCATGATGTATTTTTGCATAGGAAAATACATCAAGACTTTCCTGACAACCTAGTAATTTATTGACTATAACATGGTGGCCTTGAGATTAGATATATCTGGGTCTGAATCCCAGTTCTACACTCATTTATAAAACTAAAGGTAACAATTAAATTGCAAGACTGCTCAAGAATTCAGTTAGCTAATACAGAGTCAAAATAAGAGTTTCAGGCCAGCCACAGTGGTGTATTGGTAACGCAACAATCTGTGATGCAAAAGACACATGGCAGGTCGCAGTGTGTGTCCTGAGGTTTCCCTATACAGGCTGGCATGCATATACGTGCCCGTTATCCTGGCTGGCTAAGGCTGTGGGTGGACAGTGGCATAAAACCCTTTTGGAGGTGTCTCTCTCTTGCGTGTAGGAAATAAACTTTTTTTAAATTACTAGTTTAAATATATACATGTAAATAAATGTTAGTTTTCCTTTCTTCCTTTCCTTCCATATAGTGGCTTGCCTAGAATGAAATATCCATCAAATATTTTTTGTAATTATATCTACTTGATTATCCTAGACTCTTACCAATTAAGAAATTTCTTTAAGCCAATGAGTGAGCATAATAAATGACTAAAATAAACCAATAATGATATGACATTTTCTAAATCACTATTCCATGATAAAGGCAACATTCATTGGACTCACTTTCTTCCAGCTTTAAAGAAACTGAAGGGTTGTTTCCTGTTTCATCCACATTTCCTTCACCACCTCCTCGAGATCTTGAATTCCAGACTTTAATCACTTCAACATCATTGTCACTGCCACTTCCACTTGAGCTACTATCTTTTTTCCCCTTTTTCCCCTTTGTTTTCTTTTTTCTACAAAAAGAACAAAATGGAAATGGTTAGGAAAGTAAAGTAAAGACATAAATATCAATTACCAGAGGACGATCAGCAAGTAGGACTTTTAAATATATCAATATATAACATAAAAAATAATCTGTTTACTTCGTATAATCATCAGAGCTTAAACTCATGGAGGTTTCATCAGAATCTGAAGCTATAAATTCATCCATACTATCTTCATCAAAATACCCCTAAAAGGAAAAAAAGACAAATGTTTTAATAGTTTATTTCAAGTTACATTGGAAACTATAATCATGTTCATTTCATTTAAGGAAAAATTAATTAACATGAGATAAGGAAAAATGAAGGAACTATCATATTGGTTTGTTGGGAAAGTCATGACCCATTTTTGCATAGGAAAACATAGAAAAGTATGTCATGACTTCCTAATAACCCAATAGGTTAGAAGAGACAAAAGTGACATGACAGATAAAATTATTAAATGTAACGAGAGGTCCTAACTTGGATCAAGGAAAAGGATATGAGTACAAACACTGAAGAAATCCAAAGTCCGTTGTTTAGTTCACAGTATTGTACCAAAGTTAATTGTTTAGTTTTGATCATTTTACTCTGGTTATATAGAATGTGTTAATATATGGTAAAACTAGGTCAAAGATGTCGGAGAATTCTCTAAAATATTTTTGCTATGTCTATTAACTTTTTATTTCAAAATAAAAAGCTTTTAAAAATGGGCTCAATAAATGATTAACAGTTAACACTCCACAATTATAATACATTCAAGACAAATAGAAGTTATAAATAAAAGAGGTTGAACTGGGCCAGCAGGTGGCATACTGGTTAAGGCAGTGTACTCTCACATGGTCGACCACAGTTCAAGTCCCAGACCTACTGGCTTGAAACACTCCAAGCACGTGTGTGTGTGTATACCCAAAATCCCAAGAGATGAATGGAGAAGGGACTGTCGTGTGGCCATTCCCTCTGGGGGGTGATTTCTTGATTTCTATCTCTGTCTCTCCAGTGAGTGCACATGCCCTATTACAAAACTTATTCTTAAAAAAAAAAAAGTTCAATTAGGGGTCAGGTAGTCGCACAAAAGTAACACAACTTGGATCCACATGGGAAGATTCTGGGTTCATGTCCTGGGAACTTCTACTGTACACTGGGCACATGCATGTCTGCTCATTGTCTGGCTGACTGAGACCAGGGGTGAATCACAGCATGAGGACCCTATTGGGGTGACTCTCTCCCACAAGCACAGAGGAAATAAGCTTTTTTAAAAAAGATATAGGTTAAATTAACATATGGCAAAGCAAGAGAAAATTCTAATATACAGTGTCTATATAGCAACCTTTTGCCTAAAGTTATCCTGCTTCCAACAGATACCTTTTAAACAATTTTAGGTTATGGAATTTACCTTGTTTTCTTTGCTAATGTAGTCCAACTGCAAACACCAAGGATGATTCCAGATTCTACTTAACATCTGAAAATCTTGGAAAAGTTTTGCACCTGCCTTTCCTCTTCCACTTTCGCTGTTATTACCTACACCTGATTAAAAATAATAATAATAATAAAGTTAAGACACAGGGCAAAATCCATAGTGCAGTGGTAACATGCTAATCAAGAGAATCCAGATTCCCACTTGGCAACTACTGTTTCAATCGCTGGGCCAATCAACCTCAAAACAGGGCAACATGCATGAAAGTACACAAAATCTGATGGGCTGAAGGACAGAAGGAAGGGACTCAGCACAAGAAGACCTAATGGATGGTGATCCTCAGTTTTTCCCTCTCTCTCATGCATGCACTCTGTCATGAATAGAAAAATTATATTTAAAAAAAATAAGACATGATTTTTGGCCTGTGGGTTCAACTTCACAGCTGTGAAGTATCCCCCAGGCAGTATCCCCCATCCCAGAAACAGCACAAGCACAGCACCAGCCACGGTAGAAAGCTGCTAGGCATCTCCACCTTTGCCTGGTTTTGGCCTCAGGGTTCAACTTCATGGCTCTGAAGTCTCCCCCAGCTAGTGCTCCTCGTCCCAGACCCAGCACCAGCCAGGTAGAATAGTTGCTTTACTCCCTCTTGCTCTTCTCTGCTCCTTCTAAATTATTTTTTTCTCTTTTTGAAAAATAGCTCTCTGCCCTCCTTGGGCCCTTCTCTTGTTAATCTCCATCTTTTTTCTCACCTAGGGCAGAAAGATGCTAGACATCTCCACCTTTGACCGTTTTTGGCCTTTGCGTTTGTGCACCACACAGTTTTCTATTTTCATCTCAATTTTATTTTTTGTGAAGCGATTTTTTTCTTTTTCGCTTTTTCTTCTAGTAATTTCATTCTTTTTTCTTCACCCTCTCCCTATTTTTATTTCCTACTTTCTTTTTCTTTACCTTACTTTTCTGTTTTACTTCTCAGCCCTTTCCCTCTGCCAAGAGATAATTAAGTGCATAGTAGCTAACAATCTGAGCATTGGGACTTTTACAGAATTCTTTACATATCACTGTAGTGGTTGCAAAAATAGTTAAATTCCCCTTTACAAATCTAATTGTAAACCTCCTCCGATTCCTGCATTTGAGGACTTAGTAGAAGGGAGAAAATAGCATCAAATTACTTCACAAAGCGGGAAACACATGAGGTCACAGTCACAGAATCCTTCTCCACCAAAGTGACCAGAAGTGAATACATTACCAAATGACTAAAAATCAAAGAAGAGCCTCAAGGATGAGAGAATCAAGTAGTACTTCTCCACCAAGAGAACAATGTAACCTGTCTCCAAGTCGGGAAAATTTCGAGCATATTACCAAAAAGAAAAAGAATTTAGAATATTTATGGTAACAAAATTCTATGAGATGCAAGAGAAAAGAGACATTGAGCTCTAAGAGATGAGGAAGTCTTCCCACAATATGAAAGAAGAATTGGACACCATAAAAAAGAATCAAATGGAACTGTTAGATATGAAGGCTATAATACAGAAAACTAAAACCTCCCTTGAAAATATCAAAAGTAGGCTATACCATGCAGAAAATCGAATTTTGGAAGCAGAAGACAGAACCAATCACCTAGAAATAATTATCAAAAATACTGAGAAAAGAGCCAAGAAAACCAAGGATAATACAACAGAAATACTAGATTCCATGAAACGTAAAAACATCCGGATCATCAGTATCCCAAATGGTGAAGAAACCAATAAGGGTATTGATAATATATTCCACAAAAACCTGAAAGAAAATTTTCCAAGTCTAGAGAGGCACTCAAACATCCAGACCCAAGAAATACAAAGAACCCCAAGTAGAATCAATCCAAGAAGATCTTCACGGGAACCAGCAGTTAGCGTAATGTCTATGTCGCTGGACTCCCACATGGTCGACCATGGTTTGCGTCCCGGACCCGGAGGCTTAAAACTCACGACAGGTGCGTGTGTGTGTGCATGCCCAAGATCCCGAGAGGAGAGTGGAGGAGAAGGGATTGCGGTGTGGCCATCCCCCCTGGGGGTGATTTTTCGCTTTCTGTCTCTATGTCTCTGTCTGGTGAGCGCACGCTCCCTATAGGGAAAATCTCTCCAAAAAAAAAAAAAAAGATCTTCTCCACACCACATTGTAGCAAGATTGACCAAAATGACAGATGAAGAAAAGATACTAAGATTGGCAAGAGAGAAATGTCAAATCAATTACAAAGGCTATCCAATTGACTAACACTGGACCTCTCATTGGAAATAATGCAAGCAAGGAAAAGAATGGGAAAATATATTCAAAGTGTTAAGTAAAAAAAAAAAATTTCAACCAAGAATATTCTATCTGGCAACATTACCTTTCATATGGGAAAAGAAAATAACAACATTCTCGGATAAACAAAACCTGAAGGAATTTATCAACTACAGACCAATTCACCAAGAAATTCTGAAAGGAGTACTATATCAAGAAAACTAAAGAGAGACAGACAGCAATAAGAGAAGAAAAAACAACCAGGATTCTGGCCAACTCAATTGTAAGGACAAATCTGGAAATATCGATAATAACACTGAATGTCAATGGATTAAATTCTCCGATCAAGGGACACAGACTGGCTTAATGAACTAAAAATCAGAAACCCTCCATCTGCTGCCTACAAGAAACCTATCTCACGGATAAAGACATACATGGACTAAAAGTGAAAGGCTGGAAAAAGGTATCTCATGCAAATGGAAACTAAAAAAAACTGAGAGTCGCTATACTGATTTCGGACAAAATAGGCTTTAAGACAAAAACCATAAGAAAAGACAAAGAAGGGCATTATATAGTAGTAAAAGGGCTAATTCACCAAGAAGATATAACGCTTATAAATATCTATGCATCGAACTCAGGAGCACCCAAATATGTAAAGAAAAGACTGCTACATGTAAAAGGAGAGTTAGATTATAACACTATAATTGTTGGAGATCTCAACATTCCATTATCTCCTTTAGACAGAAAGATCAATGAAACAAAAAATAAGCAAAGAGACTCAGGACTTAAATGATACCATAAAACAGATGGACTTGATAGACATCTATAGAACTTTCCACCCAAAAAAACACTAAATATACATTTTTCCCAGCCACACATGGTACCTTCTCAAAGATTGACCACATGATAGGGCACAAAACCAGCATTTACAGAGTCAAAGGCATAGAAAATATATCCAGCATCTGCTCCGACCATGATAGAATTAAACTCAATATTAATCTCAGAAAAAGCCCTCCAAAATATACAAATACATGGAAACTAAATAACCTACTTCTGAATGACTCCATGACTATAGCAGAGATTAAGATGGAAATCAAAAGATTCATGGAAACTAATGATAATGAATACACAAGTTTCCATAATCTATGGGATACTGCAAAAGCAGTCATATGAGGGAAGTTCATAGAAATTAGTGTGCACAAGAAAAAGATGGAAAGGTGGCAAAAGGACAACCTAACATCATGCCTCAGAGAAATGGAAAAAGAACAACCAAAAATGCAAAAAAATGCCAGGAGAAAAGAAATAATAAAGATTCGAGTAGAAATAAATGAAATAGAAAATAAGCGAACTATACAGAAAATAAATGAAAGCAAAAGCTGGTTCTTTGAAAAGATAAACAAGATTGACACACCATTAGACAGACTAATTAAGAAGAGAGAAAGGAACCAGATAAGTCAAATTCGCAACAAATCAGACATTACAACAGACATAACAGAAATACAAAACATCATTAGAGTATACTATGAGCGACTATATGCCAACAAAGAAGAAAACCTGGTTGAGATGGACAAATTCCTGGACACATATAATCTACCAAGATTGACTGAGGAGGACAGAAAGCGGGAATAGACCTATAACAAGCAATGAGATTGAATCAGTAATAAATAACCTCCCAACAAAGAACAGTCCAGGCCCCGATGGCTTCACTGCCGAATTCTACAAAACTTTTAAAGAAAAGGTAACCCCCATCCTACTCACACTGTAGAGATCCAAAAGGAAGGAACTCTTCCAAACTCGTCTTATGAAGCCTCCATTACCCACATTCCCAAAACAGATAAGGATACGACAAAAAAGGAAAACTAAAGACCTATATCTGATGAATATAGATGCAAAAACTCTCAACAAGATACTTGCTAACTGTATTCAACAGCATATAAAAAAGGCTATTAATCATGACCAAGTAGGCTTTATTCTAAGAATGCAAGTGTGATTCAACATATGCAAAGCCATAAATGTAATATATTCTATTAGCAAAAAGAAAGATAAAAACCATGATTATTTCAAACAATGTGGAAAAAGCATTCGACAAAACACAACATGGCTTTGTGATCAAGACTCTCAGTAAAATTGGCATAGGAGAACCATTTCTCAGCATAATAAAAGCCATTTATGAAAAACCTACAGTTAACATTATAGTGATTGGAGAAAAGCTGAAAGCTTTTCCACTAAAAATGGGTATAAGATGAGGCTGCCCACTCTCTCCACTCCTATTCAATATAGTACTGGAAGTTCTAACCCATGCAATCAGCCAA
>NW_006159721.1:369041-373253 GCF_000334495.1 Tupaia belangeri chinensis
ATAAAGCGGCAAGATACAAAATTAACTTACAAAAATCTGTAGCATTTCTATATACAAACAACAAGCAGAAAGAGACAGAACTGAAGACTGTAATCCCATTTACCAGAGCCACAAGAAGTATAAGATACTTAGGAATGGAACTAACCAAGGAAGTCAAAGACCTCTACAAGGAAAACTATGCAAACCTTAAAAAGGAGATTAAAAACGACACTAAAAAGTGGAAGGACATCCCATGTTCCTGAATTGGCAGAATCAATATAATTGAAACGGCAATCCTACCCAAATTAATCTACATGTTTAATGCAATCCATATAACGTTACAAGAGACATTCTTTACAGATCTAGAAAAGACAATCATAGAATTTGTCTGGAACATTAAAAGACTCTGTTTTGCTAAAGCCATCCTGTGCAAGAAGACTGGAGTAGGTGGCATCTCACTCCATGATGTCAAAATATATTATATTACAAAGCTGTGATACTCAAAGCAGCATGGTATTAGCACAAAAGTAGACATGAAGACCAATGGAACAGAGTAGAGACTCCAGAAATAAACCCCAAAACATACAGCCAACTCATCTTTGACAAAGGGTACCAGTCAATCCAGTGGGAAAAGGAAAAACTCTTTAGCAAATGGTATTGGAAAAAATGGGTATCCACCTGCAGAAAGATGAATCTGAAACCCTATCTATCATCATTAACAAATATCAACTCAAAGTGGGTCACAGATCTAAACTTAAGACCCCAAACTATAAAACTACTGATGGAAAACACTGGAAAAACTCTGGGAGAAACTGGGGTAGGCAAAGACTTCTTAAGCAAGACCCCCAAAGCATAGGCAATAATCCCCTAAATAGACAGGTGGGATTACATCAGATTAACGAGTTTCTGCACAGCAAAGGACACCATAATTAGTGTGAATCGACAAGCCTCAGAATGGGAGAGAATTTTTGTTAACTATGCCTCAGATAAGGGACTGATAACTAAAATACACAGGGAACTCAAGCAGCTTACCCGGAAGAAAATGATTAACCCAATTAAAACATGGGAAAAGGAGCTGAATAAACAACTCTCTAAGGAAGACATACGAACAGCCAAAAAGCATGTGAAAAAATGTTCAACATCCCTCATTGTAAGAGAGATACAGATCAAAACCACAATGAGATACCACATAACCCCAATCAGAATGGCGAAGATTTAAAAAACAAATAATGATAAGTGCTGGAGGGGATGTGGTGAAAGGGGAACACTCCTACACTGTTGTTGGGAATATAAATTGGTCCAGCCACTGTGGAGAACAATATGGAGGTTCCTCAAAGACCTTCAAATAGAACTATGATCCAGCAATTCCACTCCTGGGTATCTACCCAAAGGACAGGAGAGCACTCAGTTGGAAAAGTGCTTGCACAACTATTTTCATTGTAGCATTATTCAGGAGTGCTACGACTGGAACCAACCCCAATGTCCACAAACTGATGAATGGATTGAAACATTGTGGCATATATACTCCATAGAATACTATTCAGCCATAAAAAATAACAAGGCACTGGAATTTGATAGAAGTGGACTATGGAAGATTTGTTGCTGAGTGAAGCAAGTCAGGCTATGAAAGAGAAACATTGTATGTCCCCACTTAACATAAACCAACTGTCCATACTCTATGGTGGAGACGGAAAAACTGGAGAACATAAAGTATTAAAAAGTGTAATGGACACAATAAAGTGGAAAGAGAGTGTGGGAGGAGAAGAGTGTAGGAAAGGAAATTTTGAGGGGAAATGGAGAGGTAAGACACTTGTGGAACACAGATAACGTTTATTATCTATTGAGGAGGATGTGTGTATAGTCTCAACTGGGCTGGACTGAGGTATAAATCATGCTGGGTAAAGTCTCTTCACAATCTAAATGATGTATAGTGATTTAATGCATGAATAATAATAATAATAAAACACCTATTTAATATAACCTATTTAATAAAAAAAATTAAAACACAAGAATGTTCTAATTCTAACAGTGAGATTTTAACCTTATGTGTGACATGGCACCCCTATGGCAATGTGGAAAAGGTGATAAATCCTCTTCCTTAGGGCAACATTTTGACACATATAAATAAAATGAATATCATATCATATAGAAGTTATCAAAATACTGAAAAAAAAATATAGGGTACCCAAATACACATGCTTTTTGAAAATCATACAATAAGGAACAAAATATAGCAGCAGGTCTCATAAGTACTTGGAGTTTTGAAGTACAGATAAATATGAATTATTTTGAAATATCAGTAACCATGATATACAATATTTCTGATTTCTACTAATAACAAAGTCACAGTTATCACTATACTACTGAAGTTTGTTGCCTATATGTATAATTGGAAACAAATTACAGGGTAGTAAAATCATATAATTTTGGGGACCAGCAGATAGCATGATGGTTACGATGCTAGACTCCCATATAGTTGACTGTAGTTCAAGTTCAAGATCCAGTGGCTTAAAACTCACACCAGGTGCGCATGCATTCGTGCCCATCCAAAATCCCAAGAGGAGAACGGAAGAGAAGGTAAGGTGTCATGGTCATCCCCCCTGGGGGGTGATTTCTCACTTTCTGTCTTTCTTTCTCTTTGGCATGCACACCCACCTTATACCAAAACTCTCTCTCTCAAAAAAAAACAAAAAAGACAAAATCACGTAATTTTTTCTTATTCATTTTCATATACTTGCATAAGTGTTATCTATGGAACATAGACTACAAATTACTGTCTTATATAAAGCCATCTCCCATATAGATAGTCCTTTAGCATCTCTCTTCAACTAACCTATTTTTAAAAAAAAGTACCTGGGACCAGCAGTTAGCGTAATGGCTATGTCGCCAGACTCCCACGTAGTCGACCGTGGTTTGCATCCCGGACCCGGTGGCTTACACTAACACCAGGCGCATGTGCGTGCGTGCCCAAGATCCCAAGAGGAGAATGGAGGAGAAGGGATTGCAGTGTGGCCATCCCCCCTGGGGAGAGATTTCTCGCTTTCTCTCTCTGTCTCTCTGGCGAGTGCACGTGCCCTATAGCAAAAAACCTCTCCAAAAAAAAAAAAGTACTTTTTTGTTATTCTTTGGAGAGGTTTTTTTTTTTTTTTTTTTCGCTATAGGGCGAAGGAAAAACTTTAAAGTTTTTTCTCTAAGACTTGGTACAAGGCAATAATACCCTGTCACCACTTCTATTTAACACAGTACTGGAAGAACTAGGGAGAGCAATTCAAAAAGAAAAAGAAAAGAATGGCATCAAAATTGCAAAGAAAGAAGCAAATAACCATATTTGCAATAGACATGATCCTATATGTAAAACTAGGACTCCATTATAACACTGATAGTAATAAATGAATTCATTAAAGTCGTAGTACACAAAGTCCACATATAAAAACCATTTCTATTTCTCCACACCAATAACAATCTATCCAAAAAATGAATCAAGAAAACAACACTATTTACAATAGCATTGAAAAGAATTAAAATTTTAGGAATATACTTAACCAAGGAAGTGAAAGATATGTGTGCTGAAAACTTAAAAACTGATGAAAGAAAATGAAAACAGCACCACAAATAAGTGGAAAGTATCTTATGTTCATGGATTAACAAAATAGTGCCAAAATGGCCATATTACCCAAAGTGATATACAGAATTAATGTGATCCTTATCAAAATTTCAATAGTATTCTTGGAAACACAGGGAAAAAAACGATACTACAGGGCAAATGATGGCATTGCAGTAAAACATGCTCGGCAAGGCAATCCTACATGGGAAGGTTTCCAGTTCAACCCCAGAGAACCCTGTGAGTATGCCAGGCAAATACTTGACCACAATTCAGGGCAGGCTGAAGGCTGAGGGTGGATCACAGTATCAAGATACTGTTGAGGGTAATAGGAAATATCCCCTCCCCTGTCTCTTGCTCATGGAAGAAATGAATAAAAACAAAACAAAACAAAACAAGTACCCAACACAAACCTGGGAAAGAAAAACAAAGCTGGCTTCCATTTCCTGATTTCAAATTACATTACAAAGCAAGAGTAATCAAAACAAATATATTTTTTGATGGTACTGGTACAAAAACAAATATATTTGCCAATGGAACAGAATAGAGATAAACCTAAAGTCCAGAGATAAACCTAAACATATAGAGTCCACATTTTTTTTTTTTTTGGGTTTTTGCTGTTAGGCTTGTGT
>NW_006159721.1:374636-394984 GCF_000334495.1 Tupaia belangeri chinensis
TGTTATTCTTTGGAGAGGTTTTTTTTTATTTTTTTTCGCTTTAGGGCGAAGGAAAAACTTTAAAGTTTTTTCTCTAAGACTTGGTACAAGGCAATAATACCCTGTCACCACTTCTATTTAACACAGTACTGGAAGAACTAGGGAGAGCAATTCAAAAAGAAAAAGAAAAGAATGGCATCAAAATTGCAAAGAAAGAAGCAAATAACCATATTTGCAATAGACATGATCCTATATGTAAAACTAGGACTCCATTATAACACTGATAGTAATAAATGAATTCATTAAAGTCGTAGTACACAAAGTCCACATATAAAAACCATTTCTATTTCTCCACACCAATAACAATCTATCCAAAAAATGAATCAAGAAAACAACTCTATTTACAATAGCATTGAAAAGAATTAAAACATTAGGAATATACTTAACCAAGGAAGTGAAAGATATGTGTGCTGAAAACTTAAAAACTGATGAAAGAAAATGAAAACAGCACCACAAATAAGTGGAAAGTATCTTATGTTCATGGATTAACAAAATAGTGCCAAAATGGCCATATTACCCAAAGTGATATACAGAATTAATGTGATCCTTATCAAAATTTCAATAGTATTCTTGGAAACACAGGGAAAAAAACGATACTACAGGGCAAATGATGGCATTGCAGTAAAACATGCTCGGCAAGGCAATCCTACATGGGAAGGTTTCCAGTTCAACCCCAGAGAACCCTGTGAGTATGCCAGGCAAATACTTGACCACAATTCAGGGCAGGCTGAAGGCTGAGGGTGGATCACAGTATCAAGATACTGTTGAGGGTAATAGGAAATATCCCCTCCCCTGTCTCTTGCTCATGGAAGAAATGAATAAAAACAAAACAAAACAAAACAAGTACCCAACACAAACCTGGGAAAGAAAAACAAAGCTGGCTTCCATTTCCTGATTTCAAATTACATTACAAAGCAAGAGTAATCAAAACAAATATATTTTTTGATGGTACTGGTACAAAAACAAATATATTTGCCAATGGAACAGAATAGAGATAAACCTAAAGTCCAGAGATAAACCTAAACATATAGAGTCCACATTTTTTTTTTTTTGCGTTTTTGCTGTTAGGCATGTGTGTGCTCACCAGAGAGAGAGAGACAGGGAGATGGAAAGTGAGAAATCACCCCAAGGGGGATGGCTACACCATCATCTCTTCTGCAGTCTCCTTTCAGGATTTGGGGCATGCCTGTACATGTGTGCCTAGCATGATTTTCAAGCCACTATGTCTGGGACTCTTAACTGCAGTCAACCACATGGGAGATCAGCACCTTAACCACCATGCTACCTGCTAGCCCCACAGTTCTCTACTTTTTAACATGTTCACAAAAAAAAAGGACAAAAGGGAAAGGATAGTCTCTTCAGTAAACAATAATGGTGGGCCAGCCCCAGAGCACAGTGAATAAGTGCTGTTCAGAGGTAGCCAGATCCCACAGTCAACAGGTATATGAAAAAGTACTCAACATCACTAATCATTAGAGAAATGCAAATCAAAACCATCAAGAGATTATCACCTCACATCTATTAAAATGACTATTATTGCAGCTCCCAGAGACAAGAAGGCATAAGAGTTTGGCTGAGTCTTCCAATGCCAGCTAGGCCCTCTGCAACTCCCAGAGCCAGAGAAAAGCTGGTTTTTAAGACCCGCAAATCACATGCAACCTTACCTACTTACTAACTTCAGGTCAGCTTCCTCAAGTCAGTGCTCAGCCACATGAGAATTAGAAAAATTTGGAAACAAGAGGGAAACTGGTATGGAGCTAAAGTATACCACAGAGAAGTACACAAGCACACATTCCCCAGAAACCTACCCCAAATTGGTAGGGAAAAGCAAGTGCCTCACCAGATAGCTAGGAAATGAAGCAGAGCCTCAAAAAAACAAGAGAAAATCAGGAAGTATATACCCCTCAGAAGAACATGGAAACTCCTCACCAACTATGGAAAAGACACAAGAAATCCCAGAAATGACAGAAATAGAATTCAGAATATTTATCATAACAAAACTCAATGAGATGCAACAGAAAATGGACAACCAACTCAATGGAGGAATTCCATAAAGAGACAGACACCTTAAAAAAATAATCAAACACAACTTCTGGAGATGAAGAATACAATGCAAGAAATAAAAATCTCCCTTTAAAACATCAACAGCAGATTGGACCATGAAGAATGAAGAATATCTGATTTGAAAGACAAAGCCTCTGACTTAATCCAAACCACAAAAAAAGAATAAGAAAATAACAAAGAAAAATAAGGAAAATATATAGGAAATACTAGATACCATGAAATGCTCAAATATTCAAATAACGGGAATTCCAGAAGGCAACAAAGCTGGTAAAAGCACAGAAAACATCTTTAATGAAATATTACCTGAAAACTTTCCAAATCTAGAGAAACAAAGACATACAAATCTAGGAAGCACAAGGACACCAAATAGAATCAACATTAAAAGATCTCCACAGCATATCATAGTCCATTTCATAAAAAAATCAAACACAAAGACAAGATTCTAAGAATGGCAAGAGAGGGAACCAGCAGTTAGCGTAATGGCTATGTCGCTGGACTCCCACGTAGTCGACCGCAGTTTGCTGGACCCGGTGGCTTAAAACTCACGCTGGGCGCGTGTACGTGCGTGCCCAAGATCCCGAGAGGAGAATGGAGGAGAAGGGTCTGCGACGTGACCATCCCCCCTGGGGGTGATTTCTCGCTTTCTGTCTCTATGTCTCTGTCTGGCCAGTGCACGCGCCCTATAGCGAAAACCTCTCAAAAAAAAAAAAAAAAGGCAAGAGAGAAGTGTCAAGTTATATACAAAGGCTATCTATCAGGTTAACACCAGATCTGTCAACAAAATCGATGCAGGTAAGGAAAGAATTGGAAGACATACTTAAAACTCTAAAAGAAAAACAATTCCAACCAAGGATACTATACCCAGCAAGAGTATCCTTCAAATGGGAAAAAGAAATTAAAAAAAAAAATTGGCAGATAAACAAAAACTGACAAAATTTACAAAAGCTAGGCTAGCTCTTCAAGAAGTACTAAAAGGAGTAATATATCAGGAAAACTAAAGAGAGACAAATAGAAATAAAAGAACACAAAACAACCAAGAAAATGGCTAGCAAAATAGCAGGCATAAGTTCTCAAATATCAATTATAATGGTGAATGTTAATAGATTAAATTCTTCGGGGCCAGCAAGTGGTATGGCGGTTATGGTGCTGGACTCCCACATGGCCAACCACAGTTCAAGTCCTGGACCTGGAGGCTTGCCTTTTCACTTTCCCTCTATCTCACTCTCTCTCCCTCTTTCTCTCTCTGGTCAAATTAAAAAACAACATTAATAAATAAAATTAAGTAAATCATTTTTAAAAATAGATTAAATTCCTCAACAAAAAGACACAACAAGGCTGAAAGTATTTTTTTTAAAAAGCCAAGAGCTTTCTATATGCTGTCTACATGAAACAAACTTCACAGATAAAGACATACATTGACTGAAAGTGAAGGGGTGGAAAATGAATGTTCTATGCAAAAAGAAATTAAAAAAAAAAAGAATGGAGTCACAATGCTGATATTGGACAAAATAGATTTTAAGACAAAAACCACAAGAGACAACGAAGGACATTATATATTAGGTCACCAGAAAAGTCATGACATATTTTTTTCTATGCAAAAATGCATCATGACTTTTCTGACGACCCAATAGTACTAAAAGGGCTAATTTGTCAAGAAAATATAACATGAATATCTATGTACCCAACAATAGAGCACCCAAATACATAAAAGAAAGACTGCTAGACCTATAGGGAGAGACCGACAGAAACACACTAATCTCTGGGGATCTCAACATCCCACAGTCTCCTTTGCATAGATCACTGAGACAAAAAATAAGCAAAGAAATAGAGGTTCTAAATGATACCATAAATAGAATAGACATAAAAGACATCCAATAGAACTTTCCACTCAACAACCACAAAATATGTATTTTTCACACCTTCACATAGAACCTTTTCAAAGATTGACCACACGATAGGGCATAAAAAAATCTTTTATAAATTCAAAGATATAAAAATTATGTACAGTATCTTCCCTGACTGCAAAGAATTAAACTTGAAATTAACTGCAGGAAAGGAACCTCGAAAATACACAAACATATAAAAGCTAAACAACTTACTCCTGAATAACTTCAAAAACACAGAAGAATTAAGACAGAAATCAAAAGATACATTGAAACCAATGATAAGGAGCACAAGGGTTTTTTATAATCTATGGGACACAGAGAGGGCAGTCATGAGAAGGAAGTTCATAGCCATTAGTACCATAAAAAAAAAAAATTGAAAAATGGAAAACAGACAACCTAAGAACACAGGTTGGGGAAGAGGAAAAACAACAAACCTCCTCTACACATATACACACAGAGACACACACAGAAAAAAATAAATAGGAGAAAAGAATTAATACAGATTAGAGCAGAAATAAACAAAACAGGGAAAAAATGAACTATACAGAAAATAAGTGAAACCAAAAGCTGGTTCTTTGAGAAAATAAACAAAATTGACACACTGTTAGCTAGACTAATTAAGAACAGAAAAAGGAAATGATGCATACTATTTAATGTATGAATAATATATATATAAATAATAATAATAAAGAACAGAGAAAGGAACCAGATAAATCAAATCACCAATGAAACAGGCAATATTACAACACACACAACAGAATTAAAAGAGATCATGAGAGAATACTGCAAGCAACTTTATGCCAACAAACAAGAAAACCTGGATGAGATAGCTAAATTCCTGGGGGCCAGCGGGTGGCATAGTAGTTAAGGCACTGGACTCCCACATGGTGAACTGTAGTTTGAATCCAGGATCTGATAGCTTGAAAATTATACCAGGTGCATGTGCATGTGTGCTTGAAATTCCAGGAGGAAAATGAAGAAGATACTGTGGCATGGCCATACCTCCTAGGAGGTGATTTCTCACTTTCCTGCTGTCTCTCCCTGTCTCTCTCCCACAAGTGAACATGCCATATGGTGAAAACCTTTAAAAAATTACAGACATATATAATCCACCAAAATTGAATCAGGAAGACATAAAAATCCTGACTAAGAACAATAAGACTAAAACAGTAATAAATAGTCCCCAACAAGACAAGCCCAGAACCCAATGGTTTCACTTCAAAATTCTACAGAACATTTAAAAAAGAGCTAACTCCCAATCTACTCAAACTATTTCTAAAGATACAAAAGGTTGGAACCCTCCAAAATTCATTCTATGAAGACTCCATCACCCTAATCCCCAAAACAGACAAGGACATAAAAAAAGAAAACTACTGGGACCAGCAGATGGTGTAATACTACGTTGCTGGACTCTCATGTAGTCAACCACGGTTCAAGTCCTGCCCCATGGCTTAAACTCATGCCAGGCGCATGCGCATGCGTGCCCAAGAACCCGAGAAGAGAAGGGATTGTGGCATGGCCATCATCCCTGGGGGGTGATTTCTTGCTTTCTGTCTCTCTGTCTCTATATTTCTGGCAAGAACATGCACCCTAGAAAACCTCTTCAAAACAAACAAACAAACTACAGACTAGTATCACTGATGAATACAGATGCAAAAATTCCCAACAAGATACTAGCAAACCATATCCAATGCCACATTAAAAAGATTATACACCCTGACAAAGGAGGCTTTATTCCAGGGATGGAATGGTGTTTCAACATATGGAAAATAATAATTGTAATACATCATATTATCAGAAGGAATGATAAAAAACATATGATTATATTAATCCATGCGGAAAAAGCATTTGATAAAATACATCCCCTCATGATTAAGACTGTCAGCGAAATGGGCACAGAAGGGACATTTCTCAACACAACAGAAAAATATATGAAAAATCCAGAACTATCATCATATTGGAACAAGACAAGGCTGCCTACTCTCTCTCCTCCTTTTCAGTATAGCACTGGAAGTCCTAGTCAATGCAATCAGACAAGAGAATAAAATGAAAGGCACTCAAATAGGAAAAAGAGAAGTGAAATTATCTCTATTTGCAGATGACATGACTACATACAAAGAAAACCCAAAAGAATCCACCAAAATCTCCTGGAAGTGATAAATGAATACAGTAAAGTGGCAGAATACAAAACCAACATATAAAAATCTATAGCATTTCTACACACCAACAATGAATAGACTGAGGTATTGGGCTGCCAGAAAGGCAGGACACATTTTTGCATAGAAAAACAGGAAAAATTTGTCATGACTCTTCTAACAACCCAAAACAATTGAAAACAATCTATAAACAATAGCCACAGAAACTATATAATACCTAGGAATAAACTTAACCAAAGAAGTCAAAGAAACTAAAAGAAAACCTATGAAAAACTGTAAGAAGAATTTTTTCTTTTGGAGAGATTTTCGCTATAGGGCGCGTGCGCTTGCCAGACAGACAGAGAGAGACATAGAGACAGAAAGCGAGAAATCACCCCCCAAAGGGGATGGTCATGCCGCAATCCCTTCTCCTCCATTCTCCTCTCAGGATCTTGGGCATGCATGCACATGCGCCTGGCATGAGTTTTAAGCCACCGGGTCTGGGACGCGAACCGTGGTCGACTACGTGGGAGTCCAGTGACATAGCCATTACGCTAACTGCTGGTTCCCAAGAAGAATTTGAAAATGATACAAAAAAGTGGAAAGACATCTCATGTTTCTGTATCAGAAGAATTAATATAGTCAAAATGTGAATTCTACCCAAATTAATTGACAAGATTAATGCAATTCCAATCAAATTACCAGAGACACTTTTTACAGAATTACAAAAAGAATCAAAAAAGTTGTCTGGAATAATAAAAGGCCTCTTATCACCAAAGCAATAATGTAAAAAAAATAAAGTAGGAGGCAACTCACTCTCTGACCCCAAAATATATTACAAAGTTGTGATAATCAAAACAGCACGGTACTGGAAAAAAATATAAAACAGGTATGTAGACCAATGGAACTTGATAGAGAACCCAAAAATAAATCCCCCAACATACAGCTAACTGATTTTTGACAAATGCCACAAAATAATCCAGCGGGGAAAAGAAAATCTCTTCAACCGATGGTGCTGGAAAAGCTGGATATCCACCTGCAGAAAAATGAAAATGGACACCTATCTCTCACTATTAACAAAAATCAGCTCAAAATGGATCAAAGATCTAAACATAAAATTTCAAACTACAAACTACTAGTGGAAAACACAGAAAAAATGCTTGGAGATTTCAGAGTAGACAAAGCTTTCTTAAACAAGACCTCCAAAACATAATCCAAAATCCCAAAACTAGACAAGTGGGATTAAAAAGCTTCTGTGCAGCAAAAGAAATAAAAATAATAATGAAAGTGAAGCAACAATCCTTGGAATGGAAGAACACATTTGAAAACTATGCCTCAAATAAGGAACTGATTATTAGAATACACAAAGAACTCACACAGCTTACCCCACCCCCCCAAAAAAAACCACACACACACACACACACACACACACTTAAAGATGGACAAATGAGCTCAACAGACAACTCTCCAAAGAAAACATAAAAATGGATAAAAAGCATATGAAAACTGCTCAACCTCCCTCATCATAAGGGAGATGTAGATCAAAAGTACAATGAGATACCACCTAATTCCAGTCTGAATGGTTAAGATTAAAAAACAAAGAATGATAAATGGTGATGAGGCAATGATAAATGCTGGTGAGGCTATGGTGAAAAGGAAACTCTCTTACACTGTTTATGGCAATATAAATTAGTACAGTCACTGTGGAGAACAATATGGAAATAGAACTAGCATATGATCTAGCAGTTGCACTCCTGGGTATCTACTCAAAGGACAGGAACACAGTCAGAAAAACACTTGCACGTCCCTGTTTATTGAAGCATTATTCACTATTGCTAATACATAGAGTCAACCCAAATGTCCAAGAACAGATGAATGGATTGAAAAAGTGTGGCACATACACACTATGGAATACCACTCAACCAAAAAAATAAATAAAAAAGATACCCTGGCATTTTATAGAAAGTGGACAAAAATAGAAGATTTAATGTTAAGTGCAGCAAGCCAGACTATGAAAGAGAGGCACGGTATGTCCCCAGTTAATATATACCAAATGTCTGCACTCTATGGCAGAAACTTAAAGACTATAAGGTATAAAAGCATAGAGAGCAACGAAAGATATTACGGTGTGGAGAAGGGTGAGCAATAGGGGTTGAGAGAGAGGGAATCGAGGGAAAATAAACAGGAAAACATTTAACAGACATAAAAATAGAAAATTAACTGCTGATGATAATGTATATGGCAATTATCTTTGTCTGAACTGATATTCAGTATATTCATGCTAGGAAGATTTTTTTTTTTAAGTTGTGGCAATGTGATGAAATGGAAAACAGTAAAAAAAAAAAATTTTTTTTTTAAATGACTATTAAATAGACTAAGGTAGGGACCAGCAGTTGGCGTAACGGTTATGTTGCTGGACTCCGATGTAGTTGACCACAGTTCTAGTTCTGGACTCGGTGGCTTAACCTCATGCCAGGTGCGTGTGCATGTGTGCCCAAGATCCCAAGAGGAGACTGGAGGAGAAAGGACTGCGGCATGGCCATTCCCCCTGAGGGGTGATTTCTCATTTTCTGTCTCACTCTCTGTCTTTCTGGCGAGTGTACCCACGCTATAGCAAAAACTTCTCCAAAAAAAAAAGATGAAGATAGGGACCAGCAGATGATGTAATGGTTATATCACTGGATGCCCACATAGTCGACCACGGTTTGAGTCCCAGACCTGGTGGCTTACAACTCTGGGCGCATGTGCGTGCATGCACAAAATCCCAAGAAGAGAGTGGAGGAGAAGGGATTGCAGCATGGGCCATCCCCCTGGGGGGTGATTTCTCACTTTTTGTCTCTCTGGTGAGCACACATGCCCTATAGCAAAAAATATCTTTAAAAAAAAGACAAAGGTACCAAGTGTTGGTGAGGGTGTGAAGAAAAGAGAACACTTGTACACTGTTAGTGGTAATAAGATTGGTGTAGCAACTGTGAAAAATAACAAAGAGGTTCATAAATGAAAAAGGACTAAACTTTTGGGCAAGATTCTTCCCAAGATTTATTTTATTGCAAATTTATTTGGAGGAAAAAATTTTCTTCTTCTGGTTGAATTAGTTGCTTTCTCCAACATGTTTTGTATTATCTGAACTTCAACACCACTGTAGCTCAGTTTCAAATGCTATGGTGTAGACATTTAAGCAAATATTTAAGCATAATATGTAACAGCTGATCTACTTAGTAGTCAATGCTGCTAATAGATGTTTTCTTTGTTTATCTAAGGGTATAAAATATTGTTTTAAATATTCACCTTCCTAGTATTTGGATGATGCCATATGAAGCTATTAATATTAGTTACCTGTGGAGAGTAGAATTGATAGATAGCTGGTCAGAGGGGGAAAATTTTACTTTTACCTAATCTCAGTCTGAATGGCTAAGATTCAAAAATAAAGAATGATGAACACTTGCAAGACTGTGGTGAAAAGGAAACCCTCTTACACTGTTCATGGTAATGTAAATTAGTACAGCCACTGTGGAGAAAAATATGTTTATTTTTTTCTGTACTGCTTGAACTTTTACCATGAGCATGTGCTGTTTTTGTAAACCTATCTACCTAAAGGCCAGGTTCTGAGATACAAATATTAAAAACAGAACTATTATATGACCCAGCAATCTCATTTCTGATTATATATCTAAAGAAAATTTATCTCCACTATGTAAAGATAACTGCACCCTATGTTAAATATAGCATTATTTAGAATGAACAAGGTATGAAAACAACTTACACATGTATTGACAGACAAATGGATTTTACAACAAATACACAATGGGGGAAAAAAGGAGGTCCTGCCATTTTCGACAATACAGATGTACCTAGAGGATTTTTATGTCAGAAAAAATAAGTCAGGCAAAAAAAATACCACATCATCTGACTAATATGTGGAATCTTAAAAAATCAAATAAAGAATACACATTAATACACAGGAACAAAGAGTATAGTGGTGGTTACCAGGGCTGAAGGTATGGGGGAAATGGGAGATAGAGGTAAAGGCACAACATTTCAGTTATGTAGGATAAATAAGTCTACAGATCTAATGTATAGCATGAAGGATGTATTTTCCAGAAAGTTCTTACATGATGCCTTGGCTCCTGGTCTATGGACCACACTGAGTGGCAAGGGTCTAGAATATAATGGAACAGTGCTTTTAGAAATTTTTTTGAGAGTTTTGTTTTGTTTTGTTTTGCTGTTTTGCTATAGGGCATGTGAATTCACTGGAGAGACAGAGGCCAAAAGTGAGAAATCAACCCCCCAGTAGAGATGGCCAAGCCACAATCCCTTCTCCTCCATTCTCCACCCAGGATTTTGGGCAAGCAGACACACGTGCCCGGCCTGAGTTTTAAGCTGCTAAGTCCAGGACTGGAATCACAGTCGACTACGTGGGAGCCCATTACACCATCTGCTGGTCACTATAGCAATAATTTTTTTTTAATTTTTAAAATAATTATATTTAATTTTATTTATTAGTATTATTTGTTTAAATTTGCCATAGGACATGTGTGCTCACCAGAGAGAGAGAGACAGACAGACAGACAGACAGACAGAGAGGGAAAGTGAAAAAGCAAGCTACCAGGTCCAGGACTCGAAATGTGGTAGGACATGTGGGAGTCCAGCATCTTAACCACCAGGTCACCTGCTGGCCCTAAGTACAGTAATCATTTTACAATGTACATATATTTCAAAATATATTATACATCTTAAGAGATACAATTTTCAAACAAAACATATTAACATTTAAATAAAGAAAACACTTCTTACAACACTAATCCTCTTAAATTTATTGAGACTTATTTCCTAATCTAACATATGGTAACATGTGGTCTACCTAGGAGAATGTTCCATGTGCAATTGAGAGGAATGTGTATGCATTCTGCTACTGTTGGAGAAATGCTCTATAAAATTCTCAAATCTAGTTTATTTACAGTGTTGTTTAACTCTTCTGTTCCTTTGTTGATCGACATAACTGCTATTCTATCAATTACTGAAAGCTTTTTGAGGTTTTAAAATTAATGTGAGAAAGGTTTCAAAACTAATAAGCTAAACTTTACCATTTTATTCTTCCTTCAAGAGAGATTTATTTTTAGAGGTTTTTGCTATAGGGCACATGTACTCACCAGAAAGACAGAGAGAGACAGAGAGATAGAAAGTGAGAAATCACCCCCCAGGGGGGATGACCACACCACAATCCCTTCTCCTCCATTCTCCTCCCAGGATCTTGGGCACACACGCACAGGCTACCGGAATTTAAGTTACCGGGTCTGGGACTCGAATCGCAGTCGACTACATGGGAGTTCAGCGACATAGCTAACTGCTGGTCCTAAAAAAACCTGATTTTTTTTTTGAGGGGGAAAATTACTCTTGTACATATCATATGCCATATACATACTCTATTACAGAGAACTTTCATATGGCTTTTAGCCCCTATTGGCTAAAACATTAAACGGAAGATACTTAAGAAGAGGGAAAACTGAAGTTTATTCTACTGACTGTATTAGAATTGATATTTCTTTGTGGAGAATGAAAATCTCACAAAAAGAATATGCTAATTGGTTGTCAAAATTTAAAAATCCACAGAAGAATCTTCTTTTCTACTCACAATTGACAACTATTACTGGGTCATTACATATACGATTTATTGATCACAGTAATGTAATGTGGGCTATAAAAGCTATATAATAAATTTGGTGCAGAAATCCCTTATGAAAATATCCTGAACATAGAAATGATTAAGATTTATCTGAAGAACACTGAAGGTGGATTGGCCATAAGAATCTGGAAATCTCAGAGCCAGCAGGTGACATGGTAGTTGAGGTGCTGGAATTTCACATGGCTGACTACAGTTCTAGTCCTGGACCTGATAGCTTGAAAATCATGCTGGGCATGTGTGCATGAATGCTCAAAACCCCAAGAGAAAAGTAGGATTGCAGAGTGGCCATGCCCCTTGAGAGGATGATTTCTCACTTGCCCTCCCATTGTCTGTCTGTCTCTGCCTGTGCCTGTCTCTATCTCTGTCTCTCTCTCTCTCTCCATCTTTCCGGTGACCTCATTCTCCCTATGGCAAAAGCCTAAAAATAAAACAAAAACAGAATCTAGAAACCTTTTATAGGATTCTCACATCCACTTTTATCTCAAAATCCATACGAATAAAATGATTCCTTTTTAGTATCATATAAATTTAATCTTGTATATAATTTAGTGTTCCTTAAGAGTTAAGTGGTAGGGGACTAGATTGTGATGATACAGTGATAAAACAGTACACTTTGCAAGGGTGATCCAAATTAAAGGTTCCTGGTTCACAACCAAAGACTTTCCTGAGTTGACCAAGTACCCACATGTACTATGATTCAGGGCTGGCTGATGCCAGTGGTGGTTCATGGTGTAAATACCCTATTGTGGATACTATCACAGTCGTTTTCTTTCTCTCTCCTCTTTTCTTCTGCACCCCCCACTCCATTTCTCTCATTCATGGAAGAAATAAACATCTTTTTAAAAAGTTAACTATTGGAGCTAGCAGATGGCATGGTGGTTAAGGCACTGAACTCCCACATGGCCAACTGTGCTTCAAGTCTCCGGCGGTTTGAAAATCACACCAGGCGTGTGTCTATGCATGTCCAAAATCACAAGAGGAGAGGGGAGGAGAAGGAATTGGGACATGGCCCACCCCGTTTGGGTGATGATTTCTTACTTTCCCTCTCTATATATCTCCCTATCTCTCTTCTTGCAGGCAAGTGCACATGCCCTGTGACAAAAACCTAAAAAAAAAGTTAACTGTTATTCATCAAGGATATTTTGGAGCATAACAAAGACTTAGAAAAGCCTAAAAATAGACGTAATCACACTACTACCCAAAGGTACCCAGGGGAGGGTTACATATAATGAACAATACATTTTCAAAGACTATCTCATTGGTATTAGTTATCTCATCAATGCAGGATCTATAAAGCTGATTTGAAGCAAGTGGCTTAGTTTGGATGATATGTAGAAGTAAACATAAAAATCTTATAGTCATACCATCTTCTAATTGCCACACAGTATAGAAATCATATATAAAAACTATCCTTAAACAGTCATGGAAATACCACTAAAGCTGGTAACATTCTCTGAAGTTGTTTATTTTATGTGGGCTGAAATCAGAAGAAACTAAGGAATAATACTACAAGCACTGGACATGGAACCCCTGGATTGTATCCCCAAACAGCCCATTATCAGCTCAAATGCCTAATCTTTTTAGAATTTAAAAAGTCTCAAGGACAAATTGTAATATAGAGGGATCTGAAACTAATAAAATCTCCAGGCCCCTAGCAGAATCAACTCCAAATCCTTTCTGAAGTAATCAAGCTTTATCCTAGGCTTCAAAGATACATGTAAGCCTCCAAGAGACATCAGGAACTCACAGTCAAAAGTATTCCAAAACAAAAAGAATAGAAAAATCATGACTCAAAAACAAAAGAAATATCGGGGACCAGCAGTTAGCATAATGGCTATGTCGCTGGACTCCCATGTAGTTGACCGCAGTTCGAGTCCCAGAACCAGAGGCTTAAACTCACACCAGGTGCGTGTGTGTGTGTGCCCAAGATCCCAAGAGGAGAATGGAGGAGAAGGGATTGTGGTGTGGTGGTTTCTCGCTTTCTGTCTCTCTGTCTCTCTCTGTATCTCTGGCGAGCGCATGCACCCTATAGCAAAATACCTCTCCAAAAAAAGAAGAAAAAAAGAAAAAAAGAAACATGGAAGTGGGAAAAAAAAAAACCTATAAGGATTTCGAACATTAGAATGACCAAGACATAAACTGCAACTTTATATATAGTTCTTTACATTGAAAGAAATATTATAGAGAAGGTTGAAATTACATATAGGACACAGGAAACCATAAAGAATGAACAATTAGCTGATAAATAAAAAAATAGAACTTTTGAATATAAGAAAACTACTGAGCCTTTTCCAAAAGCTTTTTTGAGATACAGTTCAATAGCTGTTACTTATATTCACAGAGTTGCATAACTATCATCATAATCCAGTTGGGTTTTTTTTGTGGGGGGGAGGAGCTTTTTGCTATAGGGTGCGTGCACTTGCCAGAAAGACAGAGAGATAGAAAGTGAGAAATCATCCGCCCAGGGGGGATGGCCATGTCACAATCCCTTCTCCTCTATTCTCCTCTCGGAACCTTGGGCACACATGCACACATAGCCATTATGCTAACTGCTGGTTCCCATAATCCAGTTTTAAAATATTTTCATCACTCCAAAAAGAAACCCTGTATTCTTAAGTCATCATCCTCTAATCTTCTTGTTCCTCCCACAGTCTTGGTAACAACTAACCTACTTTTTATGTCTACAGATTTGTCAATTTGGGACATCTCATATAAATAAAATTGTATAACATGAAATCATTTCTTAAAACTTATTTATTTTTAATTTTTGATAGGCTTCTTTCACTTACCATAATGTTTTCAAGGTTAATACATGTTGTACCATGTATCAGTAGTTCCTTCATTTTCATTGCCATATATTTCATGGTATGTTTATACCACATTTGTCTGTCCTCTCACCAATTGATGGATATATGCATTGTTTCCACCATTTGGCTATTAGTATTTCTATGAACATTTACGCACAAATCTGTGTGGGTATGGGTTTTCTTTTCAGTTGTATATATACCTAAAAGTAGAATGGTGGGTCATATGGTAACTCTCTACTTAACTTTGTGAGGAAATGCCAAATTGTTTTCCATATCACTTACACCACTTGACATTCCAACCAGCAAGACAGAATTGCAAATCCTCCACATCCTTGTCAATTGTTATTTTCCTTTTTAAAAAATTATTTCTATCCTAATACGTGTGCAGTGCTAACTCATGATTTTTATGTTGACCATTTGTTTATATGCTTACTGGCCATCTGTACATCTTCAAGATCTTTGCCCATTTTTCAAATGGATTGTTTCTTTGTTGTTAGGTTACAGGAATTTTATGTATATTCTAAACATTAATCTTTTATTACCTATATGATTTACAAATATTTATTTCCATGGCCTTTTTTCATGAGCTCAAATTGACTTAAGACAATGTATAGATTTTAATACTGACTGGCTTAAACTTAGTGAGATTAATATTTAGTTATTAAAACACTGAGTATTAGAACCAGCAGGTGGTATACTGGATAAGACGCTGGACCCCCACATGACTGACTGCGGTTAGACACCCAGATCTGGTGGCTTAAGACTCATTCCAGGTACATGTGCAAACATGTCCAAAAATCCCAGGAGGAGAAAGGATTGAGGCATGGTCATCCCCCTGAGGAAGAGTGCATACACCCTATGGAAAAAAAACCTTTAAAGAAAAAATTATGTGTCCACATGCTTGTAAAACCTAATCTCAGGGGACTGGCAGATTGTATAGCAGTTACATCACTGGACTCCCACATGGCTAACCATGGTTTGAGCCCCAGACCAATGGTATGAAAATCACACCAGTCGCATGTGTTTATGTGCCCAAGATCCTGGAAGGACAATGGAGAAGAGACTGCAGAATGGTTACCCGCCCAGGGGGATTTCTCACTTTCCCTCTCACTGTCTCTGTCTCCTCTCCATCAACCCCAGCCCATGTGCCCTAATACAGAAACCTCTTTTTTAAAAAAAAGCTAATATCAGGGCAGCCAGTACCATGGTGGTTACAACGGCTGAATCCCACATGGCTGAATCCCACATGGCTGGTAGCATGGTTTAGGTCTTGGACCTGATGGCTTAAAAAATATGCCAGACATATATGCATACATGCCAAAAATCCCAAAAGGAGGAACAAATAGAAAAGAAGGGATTGTGGCATGAAGATTCCCCATGGGGAATGCTTTCTTACTTTCTCTCTCTGGTGAGTCCCCATGTCTTCAGGCAAATTTTTTAAAAAGGAGTGGGGGAGCCAGTCTCTTACAACTTTCATTTTGTAAATATTAAAAATATTAGTAAACTTCTTAAAATTAAGCACAGTTTAAAATGGAGTCTAACAGGGGCAAGCAGGTGGCGTGGTAGTTAAGGCAGCAGAATTCTCCCATGACTGACCATGGTTCAAGTCCTGGACCCACAGCCATCCTCCCTGAGGGGTGATTTCTCACTTTCCCTCTCTCTCTGTCTCTGGCAAGTTCACGTGCCCTATGGCAAAAACTTTAAAAAGAAAAGAAAAAAAATTTGAGTCAAACATTGAAATAAATCAATTTTTGGAATATGTAAAACATGAAAACATTTTTAATGCAAGTAAGAAAGATAGATGCTATTTCATGAGAAATATTGTGACAGTTTGTAGTGAAAATAAAGACAAATAATAATATAATCCATTTAGTCTTGTATAGACATTTGTTTAAAGTAGCTACTTAACTCAGGTTATTCTCCTTTAAAGAAAATGCAACATGGCAGGGGGCGAGGGGGGGCGGGGAGGGAACACATAGATCCTAAAACTGAAAGATTCATGGTGCCAGATGATAATTAACAATAAAAATTGTCAAGAATTTAAAAAGCTCTGGCAATTAGTACTTTAAATATTTACTCTTATCAATTATAATAACAAAGAATGAAACCCTAAATTATAAAATATTACATTGCTCTCAAAGCTGTACATTTTAACACCTATACTTGAGCTGTTAACATTTTCTTATTAGGCATTAAAGACAAATTCATTCTCCAGCATTTAGAAACATAATAGCACTTTTCCTAAGATAAAGAAAAATTTTAAAACAAAAAGTAATATTAAATGACCAAATTTAGTAATTTTTATTACTCACAGATTAATGACAGATCTGAACATCCTTTTCTTTCTTCTGTAATTTTTTTCATTTACTTAGTTTTATTTTTAATTCACAAAAAATAATTGTATATATTTATGAGGTACAATGTAATGTTTTAAAAATGTATACATTATGGAATGATAAAATGTGGTTAATATATCCATCACATTAGTATTTATCATTTCTTTATGGTAAGAACATTTAAAATCCCCTCTTTTAATATTTTTGAAATACACATTATTATTAACTATAGTCACCTTGCTCTGTAACAGAATGCAAGAACTTATTCTTCTTAATATAAATAAGATTTTATATTTTAACTAAGACATGACCAGTGTCTCCCCTTTCCCCATTTACTTCCCACAAGCCTCATGTACATCAACAAATTAATGAGATTTTTACATTTAAAAAATACACTTTTCAGCCTTAAAAGAAAGTCAGAAAATTATGTCATTTGCAACTAGGATTAACCTAGAGGACATAATATTAAGTGAAATAAGCCAGGTAATAGCAAGACAAATATAATATGATCTCATTTATATGTGGAATCTAAGAAAGCTGAACTTGGGCCTGCTCCATGGTACAACAGTAATGAGCTGCTGGAGAGAAGCCAGATTCCACATGGCAACTGTGGTCCAACTCCCCAGCCTGTTGAGCCTGGAGCATGGTGGGCACATGCACAAATGCTCAAGCTCTGACAGGTTAGAGGACTGGAGGAACAGGATCATGGTATGACCAGATTCTGTGGAGAGTGCTCTTTTCTTTCTTTTATTCTTTCTTTCTTTCCTTTCTGCCTTCTTTTCTTCCTTCCTTCCTTCCTTCCCTCCCTGCATATGTACTCTATCACAAATAAGGAAAAAAGAAAAAGAAAGTCAAACTCATACAAGTACAGAACACGAGGGGCCTTCAACAAGTTCACAAAAACTGAATTAAAGTATTAGCTTACTTTGGTGCCAAAAAACTTGAAATCTATGCATAATTTTGTAAGGATAAGTCTTTTTGATCAACTTCTGAATACCCCTCATAAAATAATAATCACCAGTCCAGCTGTGGTGGTACACAGATAGCATCACTACTTGAGTGGCTGGAAGCCTGCAAGCAAGGCATGATTTGGTTCCCTGGCTAATTGAAATAGATCAGTTACAATTGTATTTGCCTCTAATACTAGCTAATTTGGAATCTGGGGCAGAAGAATTCTAACACAGAAAGATTCTGACAAAAAAATACATCTCTTCATCTCTACCTTTCTCTCGTTCAAAAAGGAAAAAAAATGGTAAGAAACCACACAGTAACTCTCTCATTGGAATAACTATACTTGGTTCTTTAATTACTTAATTATATCTATAATTTTTATTATTCAAAACAAAGTAATATAATAAATCTGCTTCTGATACATACACAAATGAAAAATGTGTGCCTTACTAAAACTAGTTTCTGGATTTGTTAGTACAATTTTTAAATGACATATAATAGCTATATATATTTAAGGGACATAATGTGGATTTCTCTATAAACAAAAGCAATGTTTCATGCTACTATAAGATAGAAAATGGGAGATTTATGAAATACTAAGACTAAAATACTGTTTTCCACAAAGTAGAATGTCTCTTGAGGACCATAAACATTATAAAACTCTCTAAATTGTTCTGCTATTACAAATGAGTATCACTTTAGTTAGTAGGAATTATCATTTTAATAGATGTATACACATTTCCATCCTTTTTAAAAATCAATTATAATTTTTAAGAGAGATTTTTTTAATTTTTTTTGGAGAGGTTTTCACTATAGGGCGCGTGCATTCACCAGACAGACAGACAGAGACAGAGAGACAGAAAGCGAGAAATCACCCCCCAGGGGGGATGGTCACGCCGCAATCCCTTCTCCTCCATTCTCCTCTCAGGATTTTGGGCACGCACACGCACGCGCCTGGCGTGAGTTTAAGTCACCTGGTCTGGAACTCGAACCGTGGTCAACTACATGGGAGTCCAGCGACATAGCCATTACGCTAACTGCTGGTCCCTTAAGAGAGATTTTTGCCATAGGGCACATACATTCGCCAGAGAGACAGAGACAGAGATACAGAAAGCGAGAAATCACCCCCCAGGGGAAATGGCTACACCGCAATCCCTTCTCCATTCTCCTCTAGGGATTTTGGGCACACACGCACACATGCCCAGTTTGTTTTAGGCCGACAGGTCTGGGAGTTGAACTGTGTTCGACTACATAGGAGTCCAGCAATGTAATCATTATGCCATCTGCTGGTCCCTTTTTAATCAATTATTAATGCTCTATCCACAATGGTCAAAAGGGGACCTTCTTACCTGTATTCCCTAACTAAACCTGGCACATTTCCTGGGGAAAAGTACCAGCGTCAGTGACCAACTAGTAAGGAATCTCATCCAGCCTAGAAACTACATTTTTTATAAATTATTAGTACTATAATTTTTTTCAGTTAACTGTGAGAATGTGTAACTACTCACCAAAGAGGAAGTGAGGAGAGAAAAAGACAGAGAGAGAGGAAAGCACCTCCTAATGAGGCATGGTCACTCCACAATTATTTTTCCTCCATTTCTCCCCCAAGCAAGAATACACACAGACGCACAGTTTTTCAAGCTACTAGGGCTAGGATTTGAACTCCAGTGAGACATGTGGGATCCAGTTTTCTATCCATAGTACTTAGCCACTATGCTATGGAGCTGGCCCTAAAGAATAGGTTTTGGTTTGTGAAGAATTACAAACTTAGACATACATGGATAGACAGAGAAACAAACACACAAACACACATATACACACACACACACACACACCACACAGATTACTGATGATAAAACAACACTTACTCATTGTATTTTTTAAAAGCACACAGAAAAGAAATTTAAAAATGTTTATAATGAAACTACCCAGAAAACAACCTGTTAATGTTTTAGTGTATTTAGGCATTTGTGTGTTTTTATTATAACCTAGACAGCATACTACAAATATCCTGCCTTGTATTTTGCCTATTTGGATTTTTGACATTTGTTAATTTGGTAACTAGGCAACAATCTCATGGATTTAATTTACATGCCTTTTATTTATTTATTTTTATGGGGGGGGAGAGGTTTTGCTATAGGGCTTTTGCACTCACCAAAAAGAGAGAGAGAGAGATGGAGAGACAAAAAGCAAGAACCCCAACCCCCCCGGGAGGGGATGGCCTTACCACAATCCCTTCTCCTCTACTTGGGATCTTAGGCACACACCTACAAGCGCCTGGCGTGAGTTTAAGCGACTGGGTCTGGGACTCGAACCATGGTCAACTACATGGGAGTCCAGCAACATAGCCATTACGCCAACTGCTGGTCCCACATGCCTCTTATTATGAATGTGATTGAATTTTTGTCTTGTTTTGCTATCGGGCATGTGCACTGGATGAATAGAGG
>NW_006159721.1:394999-400609 GCF_000334495.1 Tupaia belangeri chinensis
GAGAGGGAGACAAATCACCCCTCAATACCTTCTCCTCCAGTCTCCTCTTGGGATTTTGGACGCTCATATACATGGTACCTGGCATGGTTTTCAAGTAACTGGGTCCAGGACTTGAACTTTGCAGTAGGCCATGTGGCAGCCAGTTGCCTTAACCTCCATAGCACCTGCTAGCCCTGACTGAATATTTTTTAAATACTCTGGAATGCTGTAGATCTTCTTTTATGGATTTATTCATATTCATAATTTTTCTGAAATAAAATCTCTTTACGAATTAAGGGTATTACTCATTTTATATCAGTTCTCTGGTTTTAATTTTATTTTGATTCTATTTGTGTTCTTTTAGTTAGAAATATTTTATGATTTTAAGCATACCCCCTTTATCAAATATAAAACTGAAAAGGAATAACCCACATGACAAAATTACCAGAATGACCTTCTTCAGAAACACAATGTTAAGCTGGCCCTGTGGCTTAGTGTTTAAGGGAACCAGGTCACATGTGGCCAACTGGTTCAAATCTTGATCTTAGCAGCTTGAAAAATACACCGGATACCTGTGTAGAAGTGTGCAAAATTCCAATGGGATTGAAGCATGACCACACCACATTGGGGATGCTCCCCCAACCCAGCTCCATTCTGTCAAGTGCAAACATAAACCCCCTCTGGCAATAAAAAAAAACTCAGCAGTGTAGAGAAAGAATGTTTTTATAGAGAGGATGTAAACAACCAAGTGTATTGTTTACCTGTTAAGTGATCTAAGTAGTACTGATAGAGCTTGCACTGAATAGGAGTCATTCTCACAGCTAACACATATTCGTGTTTTGGAGGCAAGAACTTTGTTAATGCTGTATAATCTTTCCTCTGTAATTAACAAGAAAGAGAATGAAAATTAGTTGATCTAAATATATGACAGAAATGAACTATTCTAAAACTTCTCATTGTTACATTTAAAAGGTACACAAAAATAAATAGGCTTCAAAAAGTTCATGGGAAATTTAAAGTGTAAATATATTTTGATACAAATTCTTTTTTTTAAATCCAAGTATTTTTCCCTTTCATTTTTTTAAAATTTGCTAGAGGGTGCATGCTTTTGCCAGACAAAGAGATAGAGAAAAATTAAGGAATCATTTCCCTATGGGGGATGATCTTGCACAATCCCTTCTCATCTCTTCTTTCAGAATTTTGAGCATACATGTGCAAGTACCCAGTGTGTTTTCCAAGCCAACAGGTCGAGGTCTTTCACTGCACAGTTTGACATGTAGGATACAGCCGCCTTAAGCACCATACCACTGGCTGGCCCCATGTTTTTTCATAATACACATTTTCCATGAACTTTTGAGGACTTCTTGTATAAAAAAAGCATTTTCTTAAACATATTTATCCTTTCTTAAACATATTTACCCTCTCTAAACAAGCATATCATAAACATATGTTTGTAGTCTATGTATTTTATATTACTACACAATACATAGTAAAAAGATACTGCAACATACCACATAGGTTTTAAATTGAAGTTGCCCTATTACCAACAGAGTTAAGTTTTCAATGGTCTACTCTATATAGGAAAAAAAGAAAATGACAAAGGATGGGGAGAGGATGTTGTAGATAGCACAATGACGTTCTTTAATCACATTTTTTAAATCTCTGAATAAAAGTTTAATGCAGTCTGAGTCATCCTCTGTGTATGATGGGCTAATTATAACAAATAGTAAAGTATAAATTGGGCAGGAGTATTTGCCCACCTGAGAAAGTAAGCCATGTATAAGTGCTTTGGAAAACATTTTATTATAGGAATAAGAAAAAAAAAGAAAAAAACACTAATGTGCTAAATACAAATGGCTACTTAAACCAGACAAACACTGCATGGGTAGTAGCAGCAACACAGAAACAAAGTTCTTACTAGTACAAGTAGCCAACCTGAACAAACAAGATACCTTTGCCTTCCATGTTAGCACTTAGTCTAGTCCTAAGGACAGCCTGTGTCATTTGTTACATCTTTCTTGAGATCATCAGCATCTAGTATCTGGTACCAGAAAATATGACGATCCTGGGAACTACTAATTACTGAGTTGGTCTCTACACACTGATCTGTTTATTAATGTATATTCACTGAAGATCCATATGTAAACATTATTAGCCAGTGTATCCCCTCTATGAAATGCTAAGGAACAGAAGTGTTTAAGCTTTGGATTTTTTTTCAGATTTTGGAATATATGCACATAAATAATGAGATATATTGGGGATAGGACCAAATCTAAACACAAAACTTATTGTTTCATAAACACCCTATACACAAAGCCTAAAGGTGAATTTATACAATATTTTTGTATTACAGCATTTTGACTGTGACTTGTCACATGAACTCAGGTGTGGAATTTTCCGTTTGTGGTATCATGGTGGTTCTCAACAAGTTTCATTCTGGGACCAGCAGTTGGCATAATGGCTATGTCGCTGGATTCCCATGTAGTCAATCGCGGTTCAAGTCCCGGTGGCTGAACTCATGTTGCGCAGGTGTGCATGTATGCCCAAGATCCTGAGAAGAGAATGGAGGAGAAGGGATTGCGGCATGGCCATCCCCCTGGAGGGTGATTTCTCGCTTTCTGTTTCTCTGTCTCCCTCTGTCTTTCTGGTGAGCACATGCGCCCTATAGCAAAAAAAAAAAAAAAAAAAAGGATCAAAAAAAGTTTTATCCCTATCTTAAGGATGAAGGATATAAACATCATAATAAAGTGTGAGGCTTTATACTTGGCAAATGAATTAATCAACCATGTTCTTACTATCTCAATGTAATTTTCTTTTGAAAGTTAAATACTACATAAATTTTAAAGACAATTAAGGAGATATAACTATAAAACTATTGATACATACTTAAAAGGAGGTGGACACAAACTAATTGAAGTTTAAACTACAGAAAATATCTTGGGATTGAAACATAATATATAACAATATTTTATTACAATGAAATTTATTTGTACCTGAACACATCCAGCTAACATCTCATATAGAATGTGAGCACGTTTTTTCATCACTCTGACATCTACCATGGTAGAATCTGCACACTGACCATTCTGGATTGGATTTATAAATCTATTCCTGAATTCCTTAATGGATCCAAGCAAATTTTCCTTGATAATGTTAACCATGCAATGATCTAAGAGAGAAGACAGTAATTCATTCACAACATTAAAATGGTTAAAAAGAATTTCAGAAAAATTCTCTGATGAAACTTGTCAAAAACACAAGCCTCCCTAGTGGTCTACTGGTTAGGATGTGGCTCTCTCAGAAACACATTATGCGAAAACATTAAAATTAAACTACACAGACCAGCAGACAATGTAATGATTACATCGCTTGACTCCCACATAGCTGAATACAGTCTGAGTCCCGGACCTAGTAGCTTAAAACTCACACCTGGCATGTGTGTACACATGCCTAAAATCCCAAGAGGAGAACAGAGGGGTGTGGCCATCTTCTGGGGCATGATTTCTTGTTTTCTGTCTCTCTGTCTTTCTCTCTCCATCAAGCCCACATGCCCTATAGCAAAAATCCCTCCAAAAAAATTAAACTACAAAGATGGGAACAGTATGGCATAGCATTTATGTTGTTGAACTCCCACATGGCAGACCATGGTTCAAGTCCTAGACACAGTGGTTTGAAGATCATGCTATGTGCGTGTGCATGCGTGCCCAAGATCCCGGGAGGAGAATGAAGGAGAAAGGATTACAGTGTGGCCATTCCCCTGTGGGGTGATTTTTCACTTTCTCTCTCCAGTGAATGAACACACTCTAAGACAAAAACTTCTTTAAAAAATTAAGCTACAAATAAAGAACAACAAACTAAATGTAGAATAATTATCAGTTGCTAGTCGAATCTAAAACTGGATTATCTAGACAAGATGAAAAATCATAATAAAAATCATCCCCAAATATTAGACATTAATGTTTCTTTTTTTAAAAAAGGAAAACCTGAATACATTTTATTCTCACTATTCTTTATAAAAGACAGGAAATATAAAATGAGTGGTCTATAACTCTAAACATGATTTTATGGTCAATGAGGATAACTTATGAAGAAAACGCAGATACTAAATCAAAACAATAAAAGTAGGTAATAAAGCTACTATACCAAAATATGTATTAACTGACTTTGTTCCTGAAGTCCACAGAAGGGCTATCAATTGTCCTGTACTACATAAGGTCACAATGTGAAATAGCATTCCTATAAACAAGGCAACAGAACAGAAGAGAGACAAACTAGAACAGATAAAAAACGAGGATAAAAGATAGGCTAAAATGAAAAAATAACCAGTGTTACAAATAATTTAAAAGTTCCTGTGAATACACTAAAGGAATGCAATAAACATAAAAATAACAAAAAGTCATTACGATGGAAAAACTTGGAGATTATAATGGGAAATTTCAACATGCTATTTCCTGAATTTCATATACCTTTCTTTACTGTTAGCACACACACATGAAAATCAGAGAAATTCACAAGTCACTTCTCTGGGTTCACATCATCAGTCCTTAGATTCGGCAGACTGTATTCTGCTGTGCATTCAGCACAGCTCTCTTTCTCCCACCTCCACCTTCCTGAAATGTTCATGTTTGGCATTCCTTTTTGCTTTTAACAGTAGGTCCCTCAAAACTGGATGTTTTTACAATACCTTCTGAGAAGCTACATATGCCTTTTGTGCTTTTTAATGCAATCCAGACTTCAAACACTTTTAAAATATCTTAAATTCCACATTTATATTTGAACACGCACAATGGCATAACTCTTACCTATGCTTTATCATAACTCATATTTATCAAACATCTCACTTAAAAATTATAGTATTCTTTTTTATTAGACAAAGTTGGGTCTATGTAGATCATGTTCTGGAACTATACTAAACTGAAGAAAACTGAATAGAAAAGTGACAAAAATATATCTCAGGCAATACCAATACTCTATAGCATTATCACAAACGTATACTCACACTCAATTAGGTTATTTTGAAGTGGTGTTCCTGTTAAAATAATCCTCCTTCTTGATCGTATAGAGTTCATAGCTTTTGAAACAGCAGATGCTTCATTTTTTAGAATATGGCCTTCATCACAAACAACAAAATCAGGGCCTATGAAAATGTATGGGAAAAGAATACTTAATAATAATATGATTAAACTAAAAATATAACACATTTACGTAGTCTTTCCTTTTACAGCACCTGTCTTGTTGGAAGATAAAACACTATTATAAGTATAATCATATCTTATACACTGCTGAATTTGGTGAATATGACACTAATTAGTATTAATTATATCCCAACAGTAGAGTATTATGGAACTACTATAAATTGTACTTAAGAAGGTCTTCTGAGTGAATACAAAAAAATTCGTAAAAATAAAAGTACCCCACACGAAAGGAAAGATCCTCCCCAACATATTTGGGATATTTTAAAAAATAATAAAGTCTAGGGAAGCAGCAGTTAGCATAACAGCTATGTCGCTGGACTCCCACGTAGTCGATCGAGGTTCGCATCCCAGACCCGGTGGCTTAAAACTCACACCGGGCGCGTGTGCGTGCATGCCAAAGATCCTGAGAGGAGAATGGAGGAGAAGGGATTGCGGC
>NW_006159721.1:401718-405480 GCF_000334495.1 Tupaia belangeri chinensis
CCTTGGGGGGTGATTTCTCGCTTTCTGTCTCTATGTCTCTGTCTGTCTGGAGAGCACACGCGCCCTACAGCGAAAAACCTCTCAAAAAAATGTTTTTTACAATTAAAATCAGTCTTAAAGATAATATTTTGGTATTAGCATATCAAGTTGAAACTATCACCAAGAACAGTTTATGTATACATCAGAAGACAAATGTCAAAAGTTACATTTAAGGGGACCAGCAGTTAGCGTAATGGCTATGTCGCTGGACTCCCACGTAGTCAACCGCAGTTCGAGTTCTGGACCCGGTGGCTTAAAACTCACACCGGGCACGTGTGCCTGCGTGCCCAAGATCCCAAGAGGAAAATGGAGAAGAAGGGATTATGGCATAGAATGGAGGAGAAGGGATTGCGGCGTGGCCATCCCCCCTGGGGGTTGATTTCTCACTTTCTGTCTCTCTGTCTCTGTCTGTCTGGCGAGCGAAGACAACCGATAACAAAAACCGATCAGGGAACCAGCAGTTAGCGTAATGGCTATGTCGCTGGACTCCCACATAGTCGACCACGGTTCACGTTCCGGACCCGGTGGCTTAAAACTCACGCCGGGCGTGTGTGCATGCATGCCCAAGATCCCGAGAGGAGAATGGAGGAGAAGGGATTGCGGTGTGACCATCCCCCCTGGGGGGTGATTTCTCACTTTCTGTCTCTATGTCTCTCTCTGTCTGGCGAGCGCACACGCCCTATAGTGAAAATCTCTCAAAAAAAAAATAAAATAAAAAAAAAACTCCTATCAAAAAAAGAGTTACATTTAAGGAAAAAAAAAATGTAATTCACAAAAGACATGTAATATTTCCCACATAACTAATTCCAAAAACCTAACACTCATTGTTGGGAAAAACAAATTCACTGATTAAAGAAAGTTGAAGTAGTTGTTATTTAGGGGGAGGGGAGAGCAGTTTTTCTATCTTTAAAAGATCTCATACTAAGACTGACTCTTTCAAAAGAAATACTATATGTTTAAATTTTAAAGTAACATATATATTTATTGTTTGCTAAAGTATCCTACATGCACAATTTGCTTGGTGTTTAACACATACACATATATTACTTAAATAATGAATAAAAGCAGCTGTCAAACTATCCCCCACCTGTTAAACTTTAGAGAAAATTTATCTTCTACATGGCTTCAAAGTAATTGGTTCAGTATGATAGATCAAATAATACAGTTCTCATTTATTATTCAGGTAGGGATACACAAATAATAAAACATTTTTAAATGACTAATATATTTTCTAAAACTAAAATGCATATGTTACTTTGAAATTAAAGATTGTTTCTATATTGTTTCTTTTTAATCCCAAAGAAGTTTTAAAGAGAAAGATTGCCTTTTACAAAAGTAACTTAAATCATCTACACCACTTAATATTCAGTGTCCCCAAGGGTGTGATGAAAATGGGTATTCTCATATTCTTTGTTGGTGTCTAAATCTGTTAACAAAAATTTTGAAAGTCAACTTTACAATATCTAACAAAATGTAAACTCTGTGTACCCTTTCACCCATATTTGAATATCTAAGAATTTACCCAAAGATACTTCTACATGTACTCAAAGATACATAAAATAATGTTCTCTGCAGCACTGTTTATTATGAAAAAAATACTGGAACAAACTAAAAGTTTGTTAAAGGGGCATTGGCGAAGGAGGTTAGTTTGGCTATGATATAATGGAATAAGCTATAGAATTAAAATTAATGACATACATCTCTATATACAAACCTTGAACAATAAACCAAATGTTATTAAATTTTAAAAAGTTACAGAAGTTATCTATATTATGACCCCATTTGTATTTAAACAACCACCTTAAAAATGGTGATTTTATCTGTGTGTGTATGTATATATATACATATATATACGTGTATATATATACATATATATATATAAATGGAGATGTGCATGTGTGTGTGTGTATATATATATATATACACACACACACACACACATATGTGTGTGTGTGTGTGTATATATATATATATATATACACACACACACACACATATGTGTGTGTGTGTGCATGTGTCTATAGTAAAGGATTAAACTTGCCCAAAGAAAGCTCTACCTCTTGTTAGATAATAAATGTTCAGAATGTTCTAACAGAAGTGTCTCTGTTTAACTAGAGAACTTAGGATACTCAAGAGTCTATACTCTATACTGAGGGAACCAGCAGTTAGCGTAATAGCTATGTTGCTGGACTCCCTCGTAGTCGACGGCGGTTCGTGTCCCGGACCCGGTGGCTTAGAACTCACACCGGGTGCATGTGCATGCGTGCACAAGATCCATGTCTCTCTCTGTCTGTCTGGCGAGCGCATGCGCCCTATAGCGAAAACCTCTCCAATAAATAAATAAATAAATAAAAGAGTCTATATTGACAATGCGATTTTCAGTAGTGGGCTTTGACATACCCAGATTGTCTATACTAACAATGTGATTCAGTGGACCTTGGGCCAAGTGGCATTTTTTCAACCTCTGTAACAGATGGAGACTAAAATTAGGCACATGGGTTGTCATTTATAACCTATGACCAAGCCCAAACTTTAAACACCTAAGTTTGGGTGAGCATGTGTGACTGGCAATACTCTAAGCATATTTTCAAATATCATTGCTGGGAGAAACAGGAATTCTCAATAATGAAGATCAAGCCTGAAACTTTCTTGGAATTTGTCTTTTTTTTCCCCCTCTCAGGGCATGTTCACTTGCCAGAGAGACAGAGAGAAACAGAAAGCAAGAAATCATGCCCCCGGGGGGGATAGTTATGCAGAGATCCCTACTCCTCTATTCTCCTCCCAGGAACTTAGGCAGGCACGCACACGTGCCCTTTCAGGCCACCAGGTCCGAGATTTGAATAGCAGTAGACTATATGGGAATCCAGTGACATAATCATTTTGTCATCTGCTGGTCCCCCGGAACCTGGGTTGTCTTCTCCTGTTACTGATTTGTATTTGTATCCTTGCACTCTACTAAAAATTACCAAACCAAAACCATGAGTATAATGGCTTTTTTCTGACTCCCATATGAATTACTGAGTCTGAGAATGACTCTGAAGTCCCCTAAATGTTGTAATATAAAATACATGCTTCTTTAAGACAAAGTATTAATGGAAGGATATACATGAATCAATAATGGAACATGGAAGAAAGAAACATTTGTTTGTCAAAAGTACAATTCTTCCTTATTTGTATTTTGCTTAGAACATGTGCTACTTTTATAACTCCTTTAACTTAAAAGAACAATTTTTGGGGTTGGCAGGTGGTGGATGGTTAAAGGTGCTAGATTCCCACATAGTCAACCACGATTCAAATTCCAGTCCTGGCAGCTTGCTTTCTTGTTTTCCCTTTCTCTCTCTCTCTGTCTCTGGTCAAACTGAAAATTAATAATAACAAGTGGAATTAAATAAATAAATAATTCTTATAAAAAAGAACAATTAGTATGGCAATGAAGTAAGCCTGATTTTTAGTAAGAATAGCTCAGGCATTACAAGAAAGAAGAGAGAACACAAGTAAATATAGTCAGGTCAACCCTGTGGCCTAATGGTTAAGGGAGTATATCCCGCATGACAAATCACAGCTCAAATCCCTCTCCCAAGGGACTAAAAAACACATCAGACATGTATGTATATGTATCAAAATTTTAACAGGACAGAGAAATGGACAAGAGAGGATTGCGGCACAAACACACCCTATTAGGGGATGCTTTCTGTCTCTCCCTCTCTCTCTCTGGCAAGTACA
>NW_006159721.1:406888-410519 GCF_000334495.1 Tupaia belangeri chinensis
GGGGGGTGATTTCTCGCTTTCTGTCTCTATGTCTCTCTCTGTCTGTCTGGCGAGCGCATGCGCCCTATAGCGAAAACCTCTCCAATAAATAAATAAATAAATAAAAGAGTCTATATTGACAATGCGATTTTCAGTAGTGGGCTTTGACATACCCAGATTGTCTATACTAACAATGTGATTCAGTGGACCTTGGGCCAAGTGGCATTTTTTCAACCTCTGTAACAGATGGAGACTAAAATTAGGCACATGGGTTGTCATTTATAACCTATGACCAAGCCCAAACTTTAAACACCTAAGTTTGGGTGAGCATGTGTGACTGGCAATACTCTAAGCATATTTTCAAATATCATTGCTGGGAGAAACAGGAATTCTCAATAATGAAGATCAAGCCTGAAACTTTCTTGGAATTTGTCTTTTTTTTCCCCCTCTCAGGGCATGTTCACTTGCCAGAGAGACAGAGAGAAACAGAAAGCAAGAAATCATGCCCCCGGGGGGGATAGTTATGCAGAGATCCCTACTCCTCTATTCTCCTCCCAGGAACTTAGGCAGGCACGCACACGTGCCCTTTCAGGCCACCAGGTCCGAGATTTGAATAGCAGTAGACTATATGGGAATCCAGTGACATAATCATTTTGTCATCTGCTGGTCCCCCGGAACCTGGGTTGTCTTCTCCTGTTACTGATTTGTATTTGTATCCTTGCACTCTACTAAAAATTACCAAACCAAAACCATGAGTATAATGGCTTTTTTCTGACTCCCATATGAATTACTGAGTCTGAGAATGACTCTGAAGTCCCCTAAATGTTGTAATATAAAATACATGCTTCTTTAAGACAAAGTATTAATGGAAGGATATACATGAATCAATAATGGAACATGGAAGAAAGAAACATTTGTTTGTCAAAAGTACAATTCTTCCTTATTTGTATTTTGCTTAGAACATGTGCTACTTTTATAACTCCTTTAACTTAAAAGAACAATTTTTGGGGTTGGCAGGTGGTGGATGGTTAAAGGTGCTAGATTCCCACATAGTCAACCACGATTCAAATTCCAGTCCTGGCAGCTTGCTTTCTTGTTTTCCCTTTCTCTCTCTCTCTGTCTCTGGTCAAACTGAAAATTAATAATAACAAGTGGAATTAAATAAATAAATAATTCTTATAAAAAAGAACAATTAGTATGGCAATGAAGTAAGCCTGATTTTTAGTAAGAATAGCTCAGGCATTACAAGAAAGAAGAGAGAACACAAGTAAATATAGTCAGGTCAACCCTGTGGCCTAATGGTTAAGGGAGTATATCCCGCATGACAAATCACAGCTCAAATCCCTCTCCCAAGGGACTAAAAAACACATCAGACATGTATGTATATGTATCAAAATTTTAACAGGACAGAGAAATGGACAAGAGAGGATTGCGGCACAAACACACCCTATTAGGGGATGCTTTCTGTCTCTCCCTCTCTCTCTCTGGCAAGTACATGGATCCTCTGGCAAATGAAAATAATTTTTAAAAAACAAGTATACACTTTAATAATGCTAGATACAAAAATTAAATTCTTTATTCATATACTATTTACTAAGATAGGAAAATATACACATTTTTAACATTAAAAAATGTTTTTGATAAAAATATTTAATATTTAAAATGAACGTATCACTCATCTTGAACATGTATTTCTGGAAATCCTCATTCCAAAATAATGATATATAAATGAGGTAACAGGGTTTGAAAATACCAACAGAAATCATTTTACACAGGTCAGAACTGTGCCTCAGAGACTTTGGCAGTTCTATCCCAAAACTGGCAGTTTTGAGTCCTAGGCCTACAGCTTGGGAAACACTTTAGGCACTTGTGCATGCCTGCCCAAAATCCTGAAAGAAGACAGCAATGGAGAAGGGAATGAAGCATGATGATTCCCGACTGCAGGTACTTTCTCCTCAATCTCTCTATTTCTGGCAAACTCATATGCCTTCTAACCAAAAAAAAAAAGAAAAAGAAAAAAAGAAAAAAAAAAGATTTTACAGAAAACACAGCGAGAATGGCAACCATAAACCTCTAAAGAGCAGAAAAAGGATTTAGAGAAAGGCTTGAAGAAATTTTTTTCTTTTAAAAAATTCAAGCTTCTGACCTGCAGTTAGTGTAATGGCTATGTCACTGGACTCCTATGTAGTCAACCGCAGTTCGCGTCCCAGATCTGGTGGCTTAAAAAATTCACGCCGGGTGGGAACCAGCAGTTAGCGTAATGGCTATGCCGTGGTTTGTGTCCCGGACCCGGTGGCTTAAAACTCATGCCAGGCGCATGTGCGTGCGTGCCCAAGATCCCGAGAGGAGAATGGAGGAGAAGGAATTGCAGCGTGACCATCCCCCCTGGGGGGTGATTTCTCGCTTTCTGTCTCTATGTCTCTCTCTGTCTGTCTGGCGAGCGCACGCGCCCTACAGTGAAAATCTCTCCAAAAAAAAAAAAATTCACGCCGAGCACATGTGCGTGCGTACCCAAGATCCCAAGAGGAGAACAGAGGAGAAGGGATTGCGGCGTGGCCACCCCCCCCGGGGGGTGATTTCTCACTTTCTGTCTCTCTGTCTCTCTCTGTCTGGCGAGCACACACACCCTATAGCAAAAACCTCTAAAAACAAAAATTCAAGCTTGAATGAAATAACTGGTTAACTTTAAGTGATCCATTATACTATGGAAATATATCATTCTTTCATAACATTACAAAGTCAGATCTATCTTCTTTCTTAAATCAAACAGCCCTTGCATTAATACTGTAAACACACATATACACAAACTGATTATATAAAGCGAAACGGAAGTACTTGGACCATCCTTCCAAAAAGACTAATGCCAGTTATATAACCATACCAGATGAGTATAGCACATAAAATAGGAAAATTTGTTTTCCCAATAACCATTAAGTTACAGAAGAGAGACCAAATAAAGATTTTGTTACATACTATTTTATTTTAAAATAACTGCTTTTTCTGTATATGCTACACTGCCACCTATTGGTGGATTTTATTTTAGAGATTTTTGCTACAGGACAGGTGTGCTCACTAGAGACAGAGACAGAAAAGAGAGAAAGTGAGAAGTCACCACCCAGGGGAGATGGCCATACTGCAATCCCTTCTCCTCCATTCTCTTCTTGGGATTTTTGGGCACACACACATGCCTGGTGTGAGTTTCAAGCCACCAAGTCCACGACTTGAACTGCTATAGACCATGTGGAAGTCCAGTACCTCAACTACTATGCCACCTGCTGGCCCCAGGTGGAATTTTTTTAATCCAAAAATCCTAAAAATTGGATTGTTAGAAAAGTCATGAAGCATTTCTCCAATAGGTGACACTAGTTCACTTTTGAAAGTACTAGAGTCATTTGCATCTGTTCTAGCATTGCTAAGTCATTTGACAGCTGACAAGTTCTAACTTCATTCTAAAAAATCCCTGAGCTATTAGGTTGAGATCTGGAGATTTTATAACAAGTCGAAGATGGAAGATCAAGCTACATTTTCATAACATTTTACTGTTTTACTTCCATACAGGAAAGAACACGCATCAAGCTTGTGAAAAGTTGGGTGAAGTTTACGGTGACAATGCTCTATAAGAAAGAACATCAGTGGGAACCAGCAGTTAGCG
>NW_006159721.1:410733-433750 GCF_000334495.1 Tupaia belangeri chinensis
GAGGGGAAAAAAAAAAAAAAAAAAACCCCCCCAAAAAAAAAAAAAAAGAAAGAACATCAGTGCCAACAATGGTTCATAAAATTCCATGGTGGTGATTTTGATCTCAATCAACAACAGTCCTCAGTTAGGGAGGCCCATTGTGGTTGATGACAACAAAATAAAAGCACTAATTGAGTCAAACCCACATTACATGACATGAGAGATTGCAGAAACATTGAACATCAATCATTAAAGCATTCATGACCACCCGAAGAAGCTGGGATACATAAACAAGCTTGACATTCAGGTTCGTCAGGAACTAAAAGAAGTTTCTTTAACGGTACATATAAACATCCATGATATGTTCATTAAACATGAGCAAAACGATCATCTTTTGAAGTGACTGGTAACTGATGATGAGAAATGGGTTGTTTATGGCACTGTGGTGCACAAATGGTATTGGTCCCAACGTAATGATTCCCCTCAAACAGCATAAAAGCAGACATTCATCAGAGAAAGGTTACGCTCTCAGTGTGGTGGGATTTTAAACATGTTGTGTTTCTAGAGCTCCAACCAAGGAACCAGTCGATTTGAATGTGTACTGTTGGCAACTGGACAATATGAATGAATCCATCATCCAGAAACGTCCAGAGCTCATTAATTGTAAAGGAGTTGAGTTCTATCATGACAATGTGAGACCATACACAAGTCTGATCACACATCAAAAAGTATTAGAGCTTGGGACCAGTAGTTAGCGTAATGGCTATGTTGCTGGACTCCGACGTAGTCGACAGCGGTTCAAGTCCCAGACCCGGTGGCTTAAAACTCACGCCGGGCACGTGTGCGTGTGTGCCCAAAATCCCGAGAGGAGAATGGAGGAGAAGGGATTGTGGTGTGGTCATCCCCCCTGGGGGGTGATTTCTCACTTTCTGTCTCTCTGTCTCTGTTTGGAGAGTGCACATGCCCTATAGCAAAAGCCTCTCCAAAAATAAAAAAATTATTAGAGCTTGAATGGGATGTGTTACTGCACCCACCAAACTAGCATGACCTTGTGCCATCAAACTGCTAATTGTTTTGCTCTCTTCATAACTCTCTGCAGAGTGTAACATTAAAGTCAGATAAGGCTATAAATAAGCATCTTATTCAGTTTATTTTTTTTTTTGGCGACAAAGATAGGTCCTTCTATGTATGAGGAATTCACTGAAAGATGGCAAAAGGTTATCGAACAAAATAGGCAATATATCAATGATTAATCTTTGTTCTTTATATGAATAAATGACCTTTGAAAATCACAGAAAAAATAGGTCATGACTTTTCTGACAACCCCATAGTAGAGAGCAAAGTTGACAAAATGTTTGCAACTGTCCATGCAAGCCTGTTCCAAATTTCTGACTTAGTAAAACCAGGAGACAGAATTAAAAATTCATTCTACATGCTGTAATGACATACAGTGATTGAATATATATAAAAAACATATAATTTTTTTTTGGAGAGGTTTTTGCTATATGGCACGTGCGCCTGCCAGAAAGACTGAGAGAAACAGAGAGACAGAAAGCAAGAAATCAGCCCCCACCCCCACCCCGCCCCGGGAGGATGGTCATGCCGCAATCCCTTCTCCTCTATTCTCCACTCGGGATCTTAGGTACACACGCACATGTGCCAGGCATGAGTTTAAGCCACCAGGTCTAGGACTCAAACTGCGGTCCGACTACATGGGAGTCCAGCGACACAGCCATTATGCCAACTGCTGGTCCCTATATAAATTTTACAAAAAGAAAACAGTAAGCTAAAGAAGACAGACACTGAATGATTTCATCTTTATGAAATGTTCACAATTACTTTAATAAAATATCCAGAACAGGCAGATCCATAGAAAGAGAAAGTATATTAATGGTTACCAGGGGATGTGGGAAGGGGCATTTCAGAGTGACTTCCAATAGGTACAGTGTTTCTTTTCTTTTTGTTTCTTTTTTCTTTTTAGAGAAAGAGATTTTTACTATAGGGTACACGTGCCCTCTGGAGAGACAGAAAGAGACAGAAGACAGAAAGCGAGAAATCACCTCCTAGTGGGGATAACCATGCCGCAGTCCCTTCTCCGCTATCCTCATCTCAGGATCTTAGATTTCCTCTTGGTATTTTGCACGTGCACACACACACACACACACACACACACACAGTGTGATGATAAGCCACCAAGTCCAGGACTTGAATCACAGTAGACTATGTGAGAGTCCAGCAACATAACCGTTATGCCATCTACTGGTGCCACTGCAAGGCTTCTTTTCAAGGTAATGAAAATACTCTGGAATTCAATGGTATCCTGATGATTACACAATATCATGAATATACTTAATGTCACTGAATTATACACTTTAAAAGGTTTTTTTGTTTTGCTTTGTTTTTGCAGTTTTTGCCATAGAGCATTCACACTTGCCAGAGACAGTGAGAAGGAAAGTGAGAAATCACCCCCCCCCAGGGGGGATGGTCATACCACAATCCCATCTCTTCCATTTTGGGCATACACACACACACATCCGGTATGATTTTCAATCCGCCATGTCCAGGACTTGAACCATGGTCGGTCATGTTAAGTCCAGCATGGTAATCATGCCGCCACCTGCTGGTCCCTTTAGTGTCTATTTTCTTAGAAATATTTTCTTGGGACCAACAGTTGGCGTGATGGCTATGTCGCTGGACTACCATGCAGTCAACCATGGTTCAAGTCCTGGACCAGTGGCTTATAACTCACACCAGGCATGTGTGCCCAAGATCCCGAGAGGAAAATGGAGAAAAAGGGATTGCACAGTGGCCATTCCCCTGAGGGGTGATTTCTTGCTTTCAGTCTCTGTCTTTCTGGCGAGTGCACACACCCTATAGCAAAAACCTCTTCAAAAAAAAAAAAAAAAAAAGAAAGAAATTTTTCTTTAATAATATACATGAGGTTGTTGGATACTTAGACTATATTATAAAATAAAAACAAAATGTTTTCAATGGGATATGTCTTCAATGAGATTTGTTACCCAGAAATTTCCCTTCATCAAAATTAACTAGAAAGTATTATATCTTTCTTCTTATTTCAGAACATAAAAGTAGCAAGAAAATTATCTGTTATAATTCACCCATAAAATCATCTGGACAAGATTTTATACGTAATTATGTTAGTATTTTAAAAGAGCATTTTGAATTTAATTATTATTACCCTATTAAGATACATGTATCTGCTTGAGTCAAATTTGGTAATCAATAGCTTCATACATGTTCAATAGCCATTCAAACCAGTGGCTATATTATTTCTCTAATTGGTAATATAATTTCTAAAATTGGTAATATAGCTTTTCAATTTTTCCCCCCTAGATGACTCAAAAAAAAGCTTGTCTCTGCTATAATTTGTTGTTTTTTTTAATATTTATTATTATTTATCATTTACATATATTCATTACACATTTTTATAGGTAAGGTACACAATAGTCTTTAAAAGTATGTATATAATGAGTAATAAATCGAGGATATAAACATATTCACCACCTTTGACATTTAACATATGTATATTTTAATATGTCAAATAGCACATTTTATATTATGTTTACTTTACAATTTTTTTTATCTAACCATTAGTTCATATATGGAAAACTACAGATTAAAAATTAGGTATTTAAAGTAATAAATGACTTAAGGAAAGTCATTAAAATAGTTGTTATATGAAGAAAAAAAATGATTATAATGAGGTTATGAATAGATAACTCCATTTGTCAAAATCTACTATAATCTAAATTATAAAAAATACACTTTATACAAACAACAAAATAAAAGAGTTGACCTATGTAACTTTCAAAAATGATGTTTTGACTGGAAGTAATAAAGCTACAGACAAAAGCAACCATATATAAATAGTGTACTCTAGTTGTTAAATTTGTTTCTAACAGGGATATGGATAAACAATTCTGAAACTACATTACACGTAAAAGGAGGCTCAATAAATAAGTAAATAGATGGTGAGTGGTGGGAGTCATTCCACTGTTGAAAAACAAGTTTATGAAGGGACTTCAACAAGGTCATGGAAAATGTATATTATAAAAAACTATGTGTGAATTTCAAATTTTTTTGTACCAAAAATGCTGTTAATTATATTTTCCACAAACTTTTAAGAGTCCTCTTAATAATATTAACAATGAAAGTAGGCTAAAATAAACCCTGTGATACTGGATTAGAGTTGAAGACATCATTATAAAAGCATGTCTACCTTAGTATTTACAGACACACATTAACACACACACACACACACAAAGATATATGTTTTAGCACATATACACTTATCATCAAGCTCGGTCCACTGAAAGGTACTTAAAGTAAAGATACTCTAGTAGCAACAAACATACCAAACACCCAGACCTTGATTAATACATGCCATCTTTTTTAAAAAAAAGAGGTTTTTGCATCAGGGCGTGTGCACTCAACAGAGAGAAAAAGAGACAGAGACAGTGAGAGGAAAAGGGAGAAATCAACCCCTAAGAGGCATGGCTATGCCACCCTCTCTTCTACCAGAATCTTGCATATGCATGTCCACATGCCCAGCATGAGTTTTAGAGCTACCGGGTCTGGAACTTGGACCACACTGGGCCAAGTGGGAGTCCAGTGACATAACCACTACTCTATCTGCTGACTGACTGACTATAAATGCCATTTTTCAATTAAAGGAAACATGGTGGGTCTTGGAGAAATGGCTGATTCTGGGACTAAAACAATACAACATGGGCCAGGAGCATCCTGTAGTACTACAAAATAATAAAGTGCTCTAAAAGCAAATGGATGGGGGCATATTAAAGAGACAAAGGAACAAACCTACAAAAGATCTAAGTGGCCAAAGTGAAACAATTTGAGCAACAAAATAATGTAGTATTAGATTACAGACAAATGCATAAATTAAAAGTGGATGAGTTAATACTGAAATCAATGACTTAATAAATAGGTAAAAAGAGAGAAATCCAAATAAAGAAAAAATCCAAATTGTATGTATAGATACTGCCTACACTAGGAGATGGAGCTTAACTTATGATGCTTTGATTGGTCTGGATGTAGTAATTAGCTTGCAATGAATAGAGCAGGGACAGGTATAAACTGAACTCTATAGGAGAGAAAACTGGCAAAGAGTAGCTTAATGAAGTGATAAAAGTTAACATCAGTGATGTCACATGGATATGATAGATCGCCTAATATGTTGTAACAAAAAGAGTACTGTATACCTATTTTATTTATTTTTTAATCATTTCCTCATAAACAAACACACCAAGCACCTGAAGCTGTTGTTTTAAACTATTCCACGAAAACCTAGTGGAAAAAGTCTGCTACCATACTATCCACTAGCTTATAGTTCTCTAACATTAAGCAATAAATGACATAATGAATAATGACCACAGGATTATTTTAGGTACCTACTTTATAGAAAAAAGATAACCCTATTATTAGGTTTGTGATTTAAAAAGGTAAAGTTATTGTCTAAAATAAGAGGGAAAGTGACGGATTTTGAAAACTAGTATTATTGTGACAATGACAATTATTATCCAGACTTTTGCAAACAAAATAAACCCTCAGTACTGCCTTAAAGTAGTAAGATATGACATGAGGCCCAGCTCCAGGGTAAAGGCAATAGCAAATGATTTGCACTGCTGGAAGCCACATAGAAGACGATGGGTTCATATCACAAGTTGACCTGAAACACATAAGGTATGCTCCCAAAGTCCTGACAGCTTGATGAGACCCTGTCAAAGATGTCTCTATCTGTCTCATTCTCCTCCTCATAAAATGAACCAAAAAAAGATGACATCTGAACAGGAAAAAATTGTACACACAAATTAATAATCTTAGATTAAAATAATTAATTTTAGTCTTGCAGATAGTACAACTTTACTGATTTTCCGTGGCAAGTAAGAATCAAATATTAGGTTCTTTCATAAGATTACTACCATGCAAGGACTGATGGTACTTCAAATATTAACCTTCCATAAGGATGGTCCTTTAAGAGACAGAAGAGGGCCAGTCTGTGGAGTGATGGTTGAGGTCACTAGATCCCACATGGCCAACTGCATAGTTTGAGTCCCAACCTGGATGCTTGAAAAACACACTAGGCATGTGTACATGTGCATCCAAAATCCTGAAGGAGGGGAGAGAGAGAGAAGAGATAGCAGTGTGACAGGCAACAGCAAGCAATAATCATTCTGATGACATGAAGTTTAGGAAGAGACTTAAGAATTATTTTCAGAATATGGAGAGAGCTCTTTGCATTACTTAATACAGCCACTCCTCACTTAATGATATAACTGTTTAATGACACAGACTTAAGACCAGTTCTCCAGCATGTAGAATCCCCTTTCTCAGTCTTTCGTTCTGCAGTCAGTTAGTATACACTACACAAAGTGATGGCAATCACGCAAGATTACATATTTCATTTATAAATGTGTACTTTGTTGTACACCCACAGTACTGCTCAGAATAAATAAATAGCAATTACACAGGATTTATAATATTGGGTTGTGGTGTGTCTTGTCACTATCTGGCACTTATCTAATTATGCCTTTTTTGTAGGTAGAATTACATTATTCAAATGTGATGTCATGTGATACCTATTGAAAAGTATATACCCTATGGCACCACGACACAACACAAACATTTGACTTTAAACTCCTTGCTTATTGACCAATTTCCTTAATGACACAGTCTTAGGACGGAACTTGGTCATTAAGTGAGGAGTGTCTGTATTCAGATACCTAGAAGAATCCTGGATTGTGACACAGGCACCTGATGTATTTCCAGTTATTTATAAGATCTCCCCCTGAAAACTCTAAACATTCCCAGATTCTGCAAATAAATAATGAGCAGCTGGCAATATCAGGAGTGATTTTATGTTATTGAAATGACACTAGAAATCAAAAAGAATGAGCCAGCAAGTTGGTGTGGTGGTTAAGGCTGCTAGATCCCATATGGGCAACACAAAGTTTGTCCTAGACCCAGTAGCTTGAAAAACAGGCTACATGTGTGTGTGCATGTGTGCCTAAAATCCTAAGATGAGAATGGAGACGGGACTGCAATGTGGTCACCCCCCCCCCAGGGAGTGTTTTCTAACTTTCTTTCTCTGTCTCTCTCTCTCTCTCTCTCTCTCTCTTGCTAGTGTGTGTACTCTATAGCAAATTTTTTTTAAGTAGAAGAATTAAAAAGAAGACAAAAGCCTAACAGATAAATAAAACAAAAAACAGCTACACAGTAGATGTTCAACCAGTATTTGTTAAATAAAATATGAGCAAATACTTTATTCAACTTTCTCCTTTTGGTCAGTACCTATGAATACTTTACCTGGGTCAACCAAAGCTTTGTTAAAGATTTCTTTAAGTTTCCGACTCTTCACATTCCTTCCTTGAGCAAGATTTCTGTACATCTCATAGCCTATGATCATAACACCACCATCTTCTTGCCACCTCTGCAGCATGAAGCTTCTCTCCTGAGGACGTTTCACAGTTGCTAATTCAGAGACCTTTTGGGTAAAAAAAGGATTTTTTAAATTAACTACTAAATATATGAATATTAAAAATACACACTGAAATATGCATATTGGTGGATAAAATCATTTAAAATCTTATTATTTAGGGAACCAGCAGTTAGCGTAATGACTATGTCGCTGGACTCCCACGGAGTTGACCGTGGTTTGCATCCCGGACCCAGTGACTTAAAACTCACGCCGGGCACGTGTGCATGCGTGCCCAAGATCCCGAGAGGAGAATGGAGAAGAAGGGATTGCGGCGTGACCATCCCCCCTGGGGGGTGATTTCTCGCTTTCTGTCTCTATGTCTCTCTCTGTCTGTCTGGCGAGCGCACGCGCCCTATAGTGAAAATCTCTCAAAAAAAAAAACCTTATTATTTAAAATCTTATTATTTTACTATCTAAATTCTATGCAATTATTTTAAGAATACAAACATTGATAATACAATACCTCAAGCTTCTCATCATCTTTTAATCCCTCTTGCCATTTCTCAAATTCATTCATCCAATTCAAAGCAGTATTAAGAGGACAAACTACCAAGGCAATGCTGAAATCCAATTTGTCACACAAAAGAACTGTATGAAGAAAACTTACCACCTAAAAGAAAACAGACCCTAACTTGTCATTGTCATTTAAATATCCACAAAATAAAAAATTAAATCAAGCATTCTCAACAACTTAACTGTTTTACTTTATACAAGAAAGCAAGCAACCAAAAGATCATAATTTCCAAACCAGAAACAGTACAAGGAAAGAGATATAATAAGAAAATGACAAAGTTTAATTGAGAGATATATAAGATCCTTCCCAACTCCCTGACTGTATGATCAATATAAATATGTCTGGATGGGAAAACTCATTTTGTATGCTGCAATGATATACAGTGAATTAATGTAAAATAAATAAATTTTAAATTAAAAAATATGTATATTTCACCACACCAAAATAATTACTTTTCTCCACTGAATCATTTAGAAAAGAATTATATTATATAGTATTTTTCCATTTTAATGTGACCTGCCTCACTGAATCTATGATTACCTTATGATTTAAAATACCGCATATTAATATATTCACTAATTTTACAGCTCTATTACAATTCCTACCACTTAAACATGCAGTAATTTTAACAGTAAAAAATCGTTTTATCATTACTATAGCATCAGACTATTGTTGTAAATAATTATTCTCCACCTCAGAATGTTTGTAGTTGTTGTGAATCACACATGTAATCCCACTGTCTCACTTCATTTACAATCTCTGCTCAAACATTACCTCCTAAAAGATGCCTTCCATAAATCTCTATCCTCTTTTAATACTTACTATTTAAAAGTATGTGTTTCTTATCTTATTTGATTAGTATCTGTCTATCCCACTGGAATTTAAAATCCTTGAACAGGAACCTTATTATTCTTGTTCATTGTTTTATCTCTGTTTCCTACAATTGTGCCTGGAACATAATAGAATCCAATATATATTAATGTATGCACAAAACAGGATACCTTCATCTTCTTTAGTTCTTACCTGTAATGTCTTACCAAGGCCCATGCAGTGGGCAAGAATACATCCTGAACCTGGTGATTTCTTTGTTTTCTTCACAGACTCACAGCAGCAATCCCACATAAACTGAACACCTAAAAATGAAAGCTTTATTATATTAAAGGTCCAAGTTAAAACTATTCCTGTGTAATTAATAAAACACAATAAAAACTTCTTAGAAATATTGTTTTAAAAAAACTTGGAGCTAAAGAATTTCTTAAATGTACATGGAATTTTATTTTCTGCTAAGGTCAACTAGAAACAAAACAGTAAACACAAGTACCCAACAACAGGGTAACTTTCCTTCATTTATCTTTTCTTAACTAACACAGCAAATGTTCTCTATATTTTAAGCTAATCCAAAGAAACATAAGAATACTCTGCACTTTATGGTAGAGGTTAAGAGATCTGAAGATGTGATGGTGGAGAGGATGGGTGTGGATGTTAGAGACTGTAAGGGGATGAAAGAGGTAGATACAAAGTGGGTAGTAGATAGAAGGTATGAGAAAAAAAATTTAGGGCAGTTGTGTCTGTTTAAAAGTATTATTATTTATCTGTTAAACTAGTCTGCAGATTTTTTCATTGAATGCTTTATTAAATTATGAAAGTTTAAGTACAATAATGTTTGGAAGATCATAAATGATAAACATATTTATGAAAGAAAAAAATAAAAACTCTTGGATTGTTTGGAAATAGTTTACTCTAGTGTGTATCTGTTCATTTATTTGTCATCAAAAGAGCACCTTGCCTAAAAGAAAGGACTGATAAGTCTCCAAATTTTCAGTCTTTTGTGAAATTGTACTTTTTATTAGTGTGTATCTGTAAGTTGTTAGAATTATTACCTGTATTTTTTGTTATACACAACTTTATGTAATTAAATAAATAAATACATGCATAGAAAAAATACTCTAAAATAGAAACTTTATCCAAGGGAACAGCTTCCTATAAAAGATGTTTTCAATTCTGTTAGTCAATCAGGAAAAAACCTAGGACATGTTTCATTATTTCTCCCTTATTTAACAGTAGAGACTGAAGAAGAATGGGAGCTAGCAACATAAGAAGCAGGAATTGCAAGAACTTCCCTATTAATTCATTAATTCAGTTACATACACACTCAAAATTAAATTATGATTCCACTCTGACAAAAAAGAGGACAAGGATTACTTTGCTATCTTTAAAATGATCATAGAAACATTATTTTTAAATATACCTGAAAAAGCTGAAATAGCATTTCCTGAAAAAAGGCATTAGCTTTTCTCTTCCCACTCTCCACTTACCCATAGCCAAGCACTGCAGACTAGGTGAAATTTACTTGCTGTGTGAAGGGCTTTTGAAAAAAATTTTGTGTCAAATAAATTAATGCATGAATTTATTTTAATTCAAAAAAATTTTAACCTATGTGTTTCTAATAACATGCACTTTTCATGAACTTTTTGAAGATCCAATGAATATTCCCATTTTTAGGTAGCACTTCTTTCTTCTTTTATAATACTCATTGTGTTTGCTATGACTCAATTTGCTTAGAAGCCCCGTGAAGAAAGAGATAATATTTCTTTTTTTTTTCCTTACTAAGGTACCACCAGTGCTTAGTACAACACAAGGTACATAGGAGATACTCAAATAGTGGTAAATTCTAACTAAAAATTATTGACTCGTCTAGCAGTTTCTTACCATCTACTTGATGAGGCTTTAATTTGATAACCATATTTCTATGAACCTGCACTAAAGGTTCTTTGGTTTCTTCATCTTCATCTAAAACCAACTTGGTTGTTATTGGACACTTAGTAGGTGAAGCATCTTCAATTTCTATGACCTACGAAAAAGGGAGTTGTGGATAGTTAAGCTCATAGAAATCTTTTAAGCAATGCTAGTGTATTAATTAGTCTTACCAAGGAAGATTTCCCCAAATATATATACACATCTACTCCCATACCATACATGCAATATTTTAATCAGTGCGCTAGAGACCAAAACAGGACTTTAAATTACTCAATGTTTCTCACCTGGACATCTCAACACACATTCAATAGAGCTGTGAGAAAAGAAATCCTTCAAACTAATTTATGGTACCACCATTAAAATCTGAATGGACATGTAGGATCCTCACCCAAGTACAGTTATATTCTTCTAAGAACATTTGAAAACATGTGAGGGCATGTGTAACTGTCACAGTGACTACTTAAGGCTGGTATTTAGTTCAGGAATAGGGAAAGCAAATATAAAAGTTCCGCAATGCAAAAGATAATCCCAAACAGGAATTCTCCTACCTAAGATGTCAACATGACTCTCACTGAAAAACACTGTAAATATATGTTGTAAAAGGAAAAAATATTTAGAAACAATAGATTCAGAACCATAGGCATATAAAACATGAAAAGAAAATATCCTTTCTAATTAAAAAATGAAAACAATCATCACAAGTGCCTTATTTAAAAGAAAACTATACATACATATGCATGCACAAGTGTGTGTGTTTGTGTGTGTAAATGTATTTTTTGCTATCTTATCCTAATCTCTACCCATTACTTCATATACTAAATAACTGTATAAGGCAGGTAGGTACAAGTATTCCTATTTTACAAATGAAAAAGAAAAACTGAGGAGCAGAGAGGCTGACAAAACTGCACACAGCCATGCAACAATTAAATATCATAACACTAAGATTTAGACTTGAGAGAACTGACCTCCAGAGTCCATGCTATCATTCACTATGAACTGCTATTTCAATAAAGAAAAATTATCATAAAAAGTTTCATGGATCCACAAAAAGAAATTAGTTGTGAGTTTAAAATTATAAACATTATGATGTTTAAAAAATAAAATTTTAGAGGCCAGCAGGTGGCATGGTGGTTGAGGGAGCTGGATTCCCACATGGCTGACCACGGTTCACATCCTGGACCTGGAGGCTTGCTTTCTCACTTTCCCTCTCTCTCTCATTCTGTCCTTCTCTGGTCAAATTTAAATAAAGAAATAAAGTTAAATTTTAAAATTATATAAAAGGAAATAAAATTTTAGCTGTTATTTCTTTTTAATTTTAACTAAGAACAAATGGATTTTTAAATGTTAAATATATAAACTTTTCAACATACACAGAACTTGAAAAATATAATAATGAACCCTATTGCCTAATAATCAGCTTCAAAAACTATCAACTTATGACCAATTTTGTTTCTCAGATAGTCATCTATTTTCCCACTCTGTAGATCCCACAAATTCCCTTAAGTAAATATAAAAAAGAATGCAATTTCATCTGTAACTGCTTTTAAATATATCTTTAAAAGGCTGTTCTCTACCATAACCATAGTACTATTATCACATCTAAAAATACCACATATGTCAAAGATTTGTAATAAGATATCTGAATAGACACTACACTTAAATCAAATTGTAAGGACCAGCAGGTAGCATGGCAGTTAGGCACTGGAATCCCACATAACTGAAGGCAGTTCCAGTGTCAAACCTGAAGGTTTGCTTTCTCTCTCTCACTCTCATGAGTGTGCATGCCCTATAACAAATTAAAATAATGATAATAACAATAACCAAAATTAAATCATTATTCTTTTTTAAAAAACAGTAAGCGATATGTTAACCAAGAGTAACACTAGGAACAGTCTAGTAGAGTATGACTAGCATAGGCCATTTAGAGGTAAACTCCATTTCATCAAAGTACCTCAAAAACTTTCTTAGCTTGGGACCAGCAGTTAGTGTAATGGCTATGTCTCTGGACTCCCATGTAGTCGACGGCGGTTCGCGTCCCAGATCCGGTGGCTTAAACTCACGCCGGGTGCATGTGCGTGAGTGCCCAGAATCCAGAGAGGAGAATGAAGGAGAAGGGATTGTGGCGTGGCCATCCCTCCCTGGGGGGTGATTTCTCGCCTTCTGTCTCTCTGTCTCTCTCTGTCTGTCTGGCGAGCACCCGTGCCCTGTAGCAAAAACCTCTCCAAAAAAAAAAAACTTTCTTAGCTTCAGTTTCTGCATCTAAAAACTGGGAAAGAGGGCCAATCAATGGTGTGTGGGGGTTAAGGCAGCTGGATCACACATGGGCAACTATATAGTTTGAGTTCCAGACAAGGTGGCTTAAAAAACAAGCCAAGCACATGTGTGTGCATGTCGAAAGTCCTGAGAGGAGAATAAAGGAGAAGAAATTGTGACTTTCTCACTTTCCTTTTCTCTTTCTCTCTCTCTCTCTTTTGCAAATGCATGTGCCAATCACATAACTAAAAAAGTTAAAAAACAAACAAACAAAAAAGACAACTCGGAAAAATTATCAATAGGCCGCATAGAGTTGTGGAGATGGGAGAAGGCAATGCATGCGAAGTACTTGGCATAAACTAAGCATTCATTAAATTATTATTATGCCCCTGCTTGGAAGTGTACCAGTTTCACAACACTGGGGAAAAGCTATCAGATAAAAATGGAAAATTCCAGGGCTAGCAGATGGCATAATGGTTACATTGCTGGACTCCCATGTAGTAGACCACGGTTCAAGTCCTGGACTCAGTGGCTTAAACTCACACCAGGCGCATATGCATACTTGCCTAAGATCCAGAAAGGTGAGAGGAGAAGGGATTACAGCATGACCATCCTTTGTGGGATGCTGATTCCTCGCTTTTGGTCTCTCTGTTTCTTGAGCAAGTGGACATAACATATAGCAAAACTCTCTCTTTAAAAAAAAAAGTCATTAAATGTCTTGGCCTGTTTGTAAGGTGTGACAAGGAGAACCTTAAATGAGGACTCTCACCCTCTGTGTAAACATCCTGTACAAGCCCATCCCCTTGAGTGTGACTGAGGCCTTTAAATGTAATAGGATATCATTCTCATAATTAGACTACCAATTCACTGACTCTGCTTTAATCAAAAGGTACATTCTCCTAGGTGGGGCTGACCTAACGAAAGTAAGCACTTTAAAAGACTGACATGCTCTCCTGTTGTTCTCAAAGATGAAGAAACAGAGAAACCTCTAGCACCTAAGGACCTAAGTGTTACAACTTCAAGGAACAGAATCCCTCTAAAAAGTGAGCTAGATGGGACCAGCAGATGGCGTAATGGCTACGTTGCTGGACTCCCATGCAGTCGAGTGTGGTTCGAGTCCTGAACCAGATGGCTTAAACTCACGCCAGGCACATGTGCATGAGTGCCCAAGATCCCAAGAGGAGAATGGAGGAGAAGGGATTGCAGGGTAGCCATCCCCCCTGGGGGGTGATTTCTCACTTTCTGTTTATCTATCTCTGTCTTTCTGGCGAGCGCACCTGTAGAAAACTTAAAAAAAAAAAAACAAGGTGAGCTAGAAAAAGACACAAAGTCTTAGATGAAAATACAGATATGTCTAATACCTGATTTCAGCTTGGTGAGACACTTAGCAAAGGATTCAGTAGAGCCCTGCTAAGCTAAGTCATTCCCAACTTTTTCCTAACCATGAGATACTAAATTTCTCAAGAGGCTAAGTATGTGTTAATGTTTTAATGTAGCTAATGCACAAGGCTTTAATTAAGATTTGAGAATCATACATTCTTTGATTTGGATGACACTTTGTTATTAAATGCTATATGCTGAATTGAGAATTTGTGTATCTTCATCCTGAATACAGAATATATATATTTGTCATAGGGTGTCTGCGCTCACTAGAAAAAGACAGAGACAGAGGGAGGGAAAGTGAGAAATCACTCTTCATGGGGGATGGCCGTGCTGAAATCCCTTCTTTTCCATTCTCCTCTTGGGATTTTGGATATACATGCATACATGCTCAGTGCATTTCACAAATGGAGACAGGGGAATACCAAGTAGAACATTGGAACTGTGCTATACCAAGGAGATGAAAATCAGGATGAGATGCTAGAAATGGCAGAGCAAAAGTACAGAGAAAAAAAGCTATATAAGAAGACCTCCAAAATTGAAAAAGAAATCACTGTAAGTCATAACTGAAAATTAAAATGCACAAGTGAGTAGAGAAACTCTGAGAGGACAAGAGAAGCAAAACCAAGAAGCTGAAAACCAAATAGTTCCCAGTGATCATATACTGCTGGGAGGGAATTCAATTTCAGACAAGGCAAAGTAGAAAGTCGTCATGTATAACTCAGAGCATACAGTAGAGGGGCTACACCTTAGCAGTGGGGCAAAACAATAAATTAAAGGGTACTTAAGATGCCTATTAACAGATCTTTTTAAAAAGCTTCCAAATAATTAAACAGGACTAAAGGTAACTTAAATGCCTTCCATAAAAATGCCAAGCAATATCTAATACAAAACAACAACATACAAACATGCAACAAAATGTTATGGTGTCTACTTTTTGATAAAATATTAGATTTCTCAAAAGGAAAATATAAACAATAACTGGGGGAAAATAGTTTTAAAAAAAGAGCAAAGAAGTAACAATAATTATTAAATCGGCAGGTGAGCACAGTAGAACAGCAGTTAAAAATGTCTGAATAGTGAAAAGAATACATGAACATAGTGAAAAGAAAAACAGAAAACACACACACACACACAAAACAGAATTCCTGAGGCCAGGAAGTGGCATAGTGATTAAGGTGCTAGACTCCCATATAACCAACCACAGATCAAGTCCTGTACTTGGCTTGAAACTCATGCCAGGCATGTGTGCACGTGTGCCCAAAATCCCAAGAAAAGAGGAGAAGGGACTGCAGCTTGGCCATCCCCGCTACGGGGTGATTTCTCACTTCCTCTCCTCTGTCTTTCCTGTGAGTGCATGCACCCTACAGCAAAAATCTCTCTCATAAGAAAAAAATACAGAAAGGGAAAAATAAGAAAACTTAAGCGACAACATCTAATGGTCTAATATATATGCAACTGGGGTTCTATCGATGAATACATGAAATAAGAAATGGTTGAAATTTTTCCTTTTTTTTATTTATTATCATCATAATCTTGTGAATCGCATGTAACTTTTCAGTGTATTACATTTCTTTGTCCAGAAGGAATACCATGCATGTCAGTCAATACAGAGACATTAAAATTCCCATTTCATCATCCAATATCTTTTCATTGTTTTTCCCGATCATTATTATTATTATTTCAATTATCTTTTTAAACAATCACTATTTCTCACTTTGCTTGTAAAAAGCCTAAGAAATGATTGAAACTTTTTAAAACTTCGATAAAAACTATAAACCTACAGAAGTACCAAGTGGAAAGAACCGTGAGCAGGATAAACACATGGCTAATCACAGTTTGAGTTCCAGGCCCAGCACCTTGAAAAATCACGCAGCATGCATGTGTGTGAACCCTGAGAGGAAAATGGAGGTGAAAGGATTGTAACAAGGCCATTCCTCCTAGGGGTGGGAAGTAATTTCTCACTTTCTCTCTCTCTCTGTCTCCCTTGCAACTAACTGCACGTGTCTTGTGGCAAGAATTATTGATAGATAGATAAATAAATAAATAAATAAATACAAATAAATAAACACAAAGAAAATATAAATAGTAAATTCTTGAAAGTTAGTCATTAACAGAAAATCACTGAAAAACACTTTTTAAACTATCTTTTTCAGAAAAAGACACACTGGGCCAGCCAGTGGTATAGTGGTTAAGGTGACTACATCCCACACTGCCAACTTGGCAGTTAGAGTCCTGGACCCGGCAACTTGAAAAAACACACTGAGCTCGTGTGTGAACCCAAAATCTCAAAATGAGAAATGAAGAAGAGATTGCAGCATGACCATTCCTCAGGGTAGGGGTGCTTTCTTACTTTCTCTCTCCTTCTCTCTCTCTCACTCTCTGTCTCTCTCTCCAGCAAGTTCAGGGTACCAATAGCAATTTTTTAAGTCACATTACATACAGAAGAGCAAGGAGAAGAAAGTTTACAAACAAAATGTCATCTTTAAAAGTGACATTTTTAAAAAAGTTTTTTGCCATAGGGCATAGGCATTCAGCAGAGAGACAAAGACAGTAAGAGGGAATGTGAGAAATCACCGCCCCAGTGGGGATGATCACACTGCAATCCCTTCTTCACCATTCTCCTCCTGGGATTTTGGGCACTAGGCATGAGTTTCAAGCCACTGGGTCTGGAACTCAAACCGCAGTCAGCCATGTGGGAGTCCAGCACCTTTGTCCACAACATCATCTGCTAGTCCCAAAAAACAACATTTTTTAAGAGATGAAAAAAAAAATCTATCAATTTAGAATTCTATACACAAGAAAAACAATTTTCAAAATTTAAGGGAAAAGATAGATACCAACAAAACAATGGACTAGGAAGCTACAAGTTCCAATCCACATAGAAATGTGAAGGGGGAAACAAAAAAAGCAAAAACTTTCTGAACTTTGTTGGGAGTTCCACAAAACAGTCACAAGTTTATAGCAACCAAGCAAATACTCAAATAAGAAAAAAAAAATCTTCAAAATGGTGGGAAGTGCTTTTAAAAATTGCCGGAGGGTACTGTATTTGCCAAAGAGAATCAAAGAGACAAGGAGACAGAGGGGGAGAAAGCACTACTTACTTAATATGGAATGGTCACTATAATCCCTTCTCCTCCATTTTTTTCCATCCTATCAGGATGCATGTGTGGGACATGTATGTGTTCTGAGCTGCTGGGGCCAGAATTCAAACCATAGTTGGCCAGAAGGTATCTATCTCCTCTAACCACTAAGTAACTGAGACATCCCTGAAAGTTTAATGTCTTTTTATTCATCCCTGCCCCATCGCCTCCCTAGTCAGGTGATGACTTTATTCCTACAGCAGGAGCAACCTGGATCCTAGTTCCTTCCCTCAAACTAGAGGGAGTACAGCAGACCTTATTTGGGAATCATTGTATACAACTATTCTTACATGTCTGAGGGATACCTTAAAGGATTGACAAGACACTTATCACTGCTTCACCTAACTTGGGACTTGGTGCAGAAAATGGCAGGCACTGTTTAAAAAGTTGCAAAGAGTTACAGACACCTGGGGAGAGATATTAAAGGTAGACACATAAAAAAACAGATCAAAGGCCCAGAGGAGAAGCTACCATGAGACAAAGTGAGAACTTAGAACACACAAAAGTAGCCACATGCACAAAATAATTCAGAAAGCCATGTGGATGCTGAATAAAATATATGCTCACAGAAAATCATAAGTTTTCCCCTCAGGCTGATCTTTAGGTTCCGTACAAGTCCAGTTAAGTGTTGAAGAAGTATCTGAGCACAGATTCAGTCTATAAAGACTGGGAGAGATCAGACACTCAAGGAAACCTCTTTCAAAGCATTAGACAACTAAAAGGAACAGAGACTTCAGTGATGATACACAACAAGGAGCACTCTTTGTAAAAATACTGTGAGAGAATCGTCAAATAACAGGTCTACTACAACTAACTAGTATTTAAAAACCCCAACAAACCCCTGGTAAGAGAAACAACTTAATAGACAAAATAACCAAATTATAACAGTCAAAGCCAAAAAAAGAAAAAGAAGGGAAGAGATATAAAGATTATTTGAGAAAATAATGGCCAAAGGCATGACAAACATGCCAGGCATATGTGGGTATGTACTCAAAATCCTAAAAGGAGGGACAAATGGAAAAAGGATTGAAGCATCTCCCATGTGGGTGCTTTCTCACTTTTTCTCACTCTGTACAGCAAGTGCATGAGCCCTCTGGGGGAAAAAAAGAAAAGAGAAGAAAATAATGGCCAAAAACTTCCCAATTTGAGGAGAAACTAAATTTATAAGTCCAGGAATTTCAATGAACTCAAGATAGGATAAAGCAGGTAAATTTAAACAGACATGGGTCCAGACACCTTATACTCAAACTTTCACTCTTAAATGTCAAAGACAAAGAGAAAATATTGAAAATAGCAACAAAGAAGTAATCCATCACATACATGGAATCAGATCCAAAATATGATTATCAACCTATTTCCTAAGAAATTTAAAGCCACAGAGCCAGCAGGTAGTATGGTGGTTAAGGCACTGGACTCCCACATGGTTGACCATGGTTCCAGTCCCAGACCTGGCAGATTGCTTTCTCACCTCTCCCCACCACTGGGTGAGCGCACATGTCCTATAGAAAATTTAAAAATAATAACAATAAAATTATATGAAATAATTCTAAAACAAAAAAAGAGATTGAAAGCCAGAAAGAATTGAAACAGTGAGGTACAAAGGGTTTCAAAAAAAGTTCATGGAAATAAAGTAAAAGTTTATTTGGAAAAAAAAAGGAAAAAATTTGAAATCCATGCACTTTTTTTTTTAACAATGCATAGCTATCTTGAACTTTCTGAAGAGCGTTCATATATTTCAAAGTTTTCAATAACAAAAAAAGTGTGGGCTAAGAAGTCTATACCAAACAAAACTATCCATCAAAATAGAGGGAGAGGGGCAGTCTCATATAATAACAGTTAAGTGCTGGGCAGAGAAAGCCAGATCACACAGGACAACCATCATTCAAGTCCAGGTCCTAGCAACTTGGAAAATATAATGAGCATGTGCAAATACGTGCTCAGGTTGCTGGCAAGATGAACAATTGGAAGAAAGGGGATTACAGCATGACCAGGTCCCATTAGAGGGAGTGCTTCCTCTTTTCTCTTCTCTTCCTCTCTCTACATCTCTCATGCACACAGGAGTGCACGTGCAAACACACATCTGCATGCAGGCACCCTATAGCACTAAATTAAAGCACACCTAAGCTGAGGAATTTTGTTAAAATTACAATGCCTTACCAAAAAAATGGTAAAAGAAAAAGCTTTTAGGTTGAAATGAAAGGATGCTAGACAGTAACTCAAAGCCATATAAAGAAATAAAGATCTCAAGAAAAATATATACAGGGACAAACAAAAGCCAATATTATAATTTTAGCTTGTAACCTGTTACCTTATACAGGATTTAAAAGACAAAAGCAGGGGACAGTGGTATGGTGGTTAGGGGCGCTAGAATCCCACATGGCCAACCATGGTTTGAGTCCCAGACCTGCAGCTTGCTTTCTCACTTTCCCTCCCTCTTTCTCTATTTTTCTCTCTCTCACTCTGTCCCTCTCTGGTCAAATTAAACTAAATAAACAAATAAAGTTAAATAAAATAATTAAAAGTAAAATAAAAGACAAAAGCATAAAATATGATGTTATTGTGTGCAAAATGTATAAAAATGTAATTTCTGACATCAATAATACACAGTTTCACATTATAATATCAACTGTAATGGATCTATATAAGATTAGAGTCTTTAATGTAACTGAAATTAAAGTTATGTCAATTAAGACTATTATAATTTTAGGATACTATATGTAAGCTCCATGATAACCACAAAGAAAATATCTATAGAATTGAAATAAAAGAAAATGAGATGTATATCAAAGGTGTCACTGTTAAAGAAAAAAAAAAAAAACTAATGGGGTAAAAAGGCAACCATGGACAAAACAATGAGCAAAAAACCAGTTAGCAACCCATAGAAAAAAACATCAAAGTGGCGGAAGTAAAATCTTCATTCATCAGTATTCATCTCAAATGAAAGAGGATTAAACTCTTGGACTGAAAGACACAAATGGACAGAATGGAAAAAAAACAAGATCCAAATACTGACTAGCTATAGAAGACTCATGTTAAAGACCAGCAGATGGTGTTAGGTTATGTCGCTGAACTCTCATGTAGTCGAATGTGGTTCAAGTCCTGACCCAGCGGCTTAAAACTCATGCCAAGTGCATGTGCATGCATGCCCAAGATGTCAAGAGAAGAATGGAGAAAAGGATTGGATTACACTGTGGCCATACCCCTTGGGGATGATTTCTCACTTTCGGTCTCTCTGTCTCTCTTTCTCTCCAGTAAGCACACATGCCCTATAGCAAAAATCACTCTAAATACCAAAAGATACAGGGGCTGGCAAGTGGCATGGTGGTTAAGGGCGCTGGACTCCCACGTGGCCAACTGAGGTTCAAGTCCCAGACCTGGTAGCTTGCTTTTTCATTTTCCATTGCTTTCTCTCTCACTCTGTCCCTATCTGGTCAAATTAAAATAAAGTTAGATAAAATTTAAAAAGTATATAAATATGTTTAAAGTGAAGAAATGGTAAATTCATGCCAATGAAAACCAAAAGAGAGCTGAGATGACTACACAAATAGAAAACAAAATAGTAAAAAACAGTTACAAGGGACAAATATTATATAATGACAAAAGAACCAACTTATCAAGATGATGTAACTACAATTATACATGCACCAAACAACATAGACTTGGGATACATGCAAGGAATACTAACAGAATTGAAAGAAGAAACAGACATGAAAATTTAAATATCTCCATTTCATTAATACATAGAACAAGCAGACAAAAATATCAATGAAGAAATAGAGAGTTTGAGTTATACTATAAACCCACTAGACCTAATAGATGCTTAGGGAACAATCCATTGATAATTGCAGAATATACATTTTCGAAAGCGCACATAGAACAGTCTCAAAAATAGACGACATGATAAGGAATAAAACAAGCCTTAATAAAAATAAAGACTTAAATAATACAAAGTATCTTCAATTACAATGGAATGAAACTAAAAATGAATAAAAGGACAACTAGAAAGAATAAATATGTGGAAATTAAACAACACACTCTAAACAGCTAATGAATTAATTAAGAAATCACAATGGGTAAGGCCAGCCCCTGGCATGAAGGTAAAGGCAGCAGGATCCCACATGGCTGACTACATAGTTTGAGTCCTAGACTTAGTGGCCTGAGAAACACACGGGCATGGGGTATGTGCATGTCTGCAGTTCCAACAGTTGGAAGAAATGGAGATGAGATTGTGCTGTGACCACTCCTCATGGTGGTATGTGTGGGGAGGATGACTATTTACTCTCTCTTCCTCCTCTCTCTTTCTCCCCAGGGATTGCATGTGCCCCCTGGCAAAACTAAAAAGAAATCACAAGGGAAACCAGAAAATACCTTGAGAGAAGTGAAAATAAAAAAACAATACTGGTACGAGCACATGGTATAATGGTTACATTGCTGGACTCCCACATAGTCGACCACGGCTTGAGTACCAGACTCAGCAGCTTAAAAAAACTGACACTGCGTGCATGTGCATGTCTACCCAAAACCCCAAGAAGCAGATGAAGGAAAAGGGACTGCCATGTGGTCAAGCCCCCTGGGGTGTGATTTCATGCTTTCTGTCTCTCTATCTCTGTTTATCCACCAAGCGCATGCACCCTATAGCAAAAATATATTACCAAAAAAAAAAAACCCTAAAATTTACAGGATGCAGTGAAAGTAGTGCTAAGAAGGGTATTTACAGTAACAAATACATAGATGAAAAGAGAAGCATAAATCAAGTACCAAACTTTATACCTTAATGAACTAGAATAAGAAGCACAAACTAAACCTAGCATGGTGATTAGAAGGAAATAATACAGATTAGAGCGTGGATGAATAAAATAGTTGATGAGCTCCCAGAACAGCCCTTCTTCAAGAGACAGCCAGCTCCATGGCTCCTGGGATCTAGCCATTTGGGCAGAAAGGAAGATGTCCCACTGATAACTGGGCCTCCAGCATCCAAAACTCACGTGAACAGCCCTTCTTCAAGAGACAGCCAGCTCCATGGCTCCTGGGATCTAGCCATTTGGGCAGAAAGGAAGATGTCCCACTGATAACTGGGCCTCCAGCATCCAAAACTCACGTGAACAGCCCTTCTTCAAGAGACAGCCAGCTCCATGGCTCCTGGGATCTAGCCATTTGGGCAGAAAGGAAGATGTCCCACTGATAACTGGGCCTCCAGCATCCAAAATTCGCGTGGTAGGAAGATCCCTTTCAAGTCTCTTGTCTCCATCTGCCTTTGTCTCTTTCTACGTCTGTCTCTGTCCTCTCTCTCGCTCTCGCTCTCTCTTTTTTTAAATTTTTTACTTTTTAGAATTTTTTTAAGGAGAGGCATTTTACAGGGCCCTTTGGCCCCTCCTACCTAGCTCTTTATCTTGTTAATAATCCCCTCTCCTCCTCCCAGAACAGCCCTTCTTCAAGAGACAGCCAGCTCCATGGCTCCTGAGATCTAGCCATTTC
>NW_006159721.1:436809-450476 GCF_000334495.1 Tupaia belangeri chinensis
AACTCACGCTGGGCACGTGTGCGTGCGTGCCCAAGATCCCAAGAGGAGAATGGAGGAGAAGGGATTGCGGCGTGGCCATCCCCCCTGGGGGGTGATTTCCTGCTTTCTGTCTCTCTTTCTCTCTCTGTCTGTCTGGAGAGAGCACGCGCCCTTTAGCAAAAATCTCTCCAAAAAAAAAAAAGAAAGAAAGAAAGAAATTTAGGTGGTAAACGTATTACTGTTCATTTTACAGTTCTTTCAACCTGTCTGTATGCACAAATTTTCATGAAACAATTGGAGATAAAATAAATTTACTTACAAAGAAGCCAGCAGGTGGCATATTGGTTAAGGCACTGGAATCCCAGAAGGCTGACCACAGTTCAAGTCCCACAACCAAAAGCTTGAAACTCACACTGGGTGCATGTGTGTGCGTGCCCAGAATCTCAAGAAGAGAGTGAAGGAGAAGGGATTGCAGTGTGATCGTCCCCCCTGGGAGATGATTTCTCACATTCTCTCTCTCTAAGTCTCCAAAAAGTGCACACCCTGTATCAAAAATCTCTCTCTTAAAAAAAACTGGAAAAAAATGAAAAAAGATGTGTCATGTATTACTCAAAAACAAATGTACACTTAAGATTTTTGTTGGGGCCAGCCCATGGTGTGGTAGTTAAAGTGGTTAGATGCCACAGATGGTCAATGGCATAATTTGAATCCTAGACCCACTGGATTGAAAAAAACACAGGTTGCATGTGCACACATGAACAAATTCCCAAAAGAAAAGAAAACTAAGAGGAAGGAAATGCAGAGTGACTATTCTTCATGGGGAATACTTTCTCACTTTCCCCTCTCCTTCGCTCTCCATGGAACATGTGTACCTATGGCAAAATTTAAAAAATAAAAAGATTTGTGCATCACAGTAAGTAAAATTTACATAAAAAGAAAAATACATAAATAACTATCAAACTCTAGGTAATGAAATGCATATTAACAGTACTTGTGTTAAATAAAATAATGTCTTCAGTTTATTTTGAAATGCAAAAAAGGATGTACTGATGAACATAGAGATAAATAGGCACATAAATAGGAATATAAAAAGACAAGTATAGCAGGCCAGCCAGTGGCATGGTGGTTAAGGCGGCTAGACCCCGCATGACCCAACTGTAAAGTTCCAGTCATGGACCATGCCAAGTACATGTTTGTGCATGTCCAAAATCTTGAAAGGACGATGGAAGAGAAGGGACTATGGTGTAGCCATCTCCCGTTAGGGGTGTTTTCTCACGTACCCTCCTACTGTCTCTCTCCTGCAAGCGTATGCACCCTCTAACAAATTTTTTAAAAGAAAGAAAGAAAGTATAGTAAAATGTTAATTAAAAATCTACAAAGTTGAGGCTGGCAGGTGGTATGGTGTTGGGGCCGCTGGACTCCCACATAGCCAACCACGGTTCAAATCCTGGACCTGGCAACTTGCTTTCTCTCTCTCTCTGGTCGAATTAAAATAAATAAATAAGGTTAAGTAAAATAATTCTTAAAAATAAGTAAATGTGTTAAATGAATTAATAACTAAATAAATTTCTACTAACCTTAAGATGATCAGGACTAGCAGATAGCATAATGATTACATCACTGGACTCCCACATAGCTGACTGCAGTTTGAGTCCTCAACTACTGTAGTCATATCTTACATTCATCTTTCAACAGAATGTCCTCAAATATTTATACACAGAATGATATGATTTCTGGGATTTGCTCCAAAATACTCTAAAAGTAAGAGAATAGAAGAAACAAGACTGGCCCTGTGATAGTAACTATTTAAGTTCAGTTAATGAATACACAGAAGTATATTATATATAATATTATCTTTGCCTATCTATTTGAAAATGAATACAAAGTTCATTAAAAAACAGAAATACTTTATAAATTTTAAAAAATAATTTTGAAATAATTTTCTACCCCCAAATAAAATACAATCATTCTGATGATCATTCAAGAATATCAACACTTTCCATGTACCTAATTATATATTAATATAGCCTAATTACGATTTTTGCATAAGATATTAATAATAGGGGGACCAGCAAATGGCATAATGGTTACGTCACTAGACTCCCACATAATCAACCACAGTACTAGTCCCAGACCCAGCAGCTTAAAACTCACAGCGGACGTGTGTGTATGTGTCCAAAATTACAAGAGGAGAATGAAGGAGAAGGGACTGTGGCATGGCCATCCCCACTGGGGGATGATTTCTTGCTTTCTCTCTGTTTCTCTGTGTGTCTCTGGCATGTGCACACACCCTATAACAAAAATCACTAAAAAAAAAAAAAATTAAAAATTACATTCTCTCTCTCTTCCCACCCCTCCCTCCCCTCCCCTCTCTCTCTCTCCCTGGCAAGCACACACACTCCATGGCAAAAACTTAAAAAAATAAAGAAAGATGGTTAAAATATCTAATGAAAGAGCCATACATCAACTAAAAGAAATAAACTGGTTACCTCTCTCAATTTTTCTCGCTCGCGTTCCCTCTCAGCAATACGTTTTCGCCTCTCTTCTTCTTCCTTAAGGGCATTCTGTGTTTCTGTTCTTAGTTTATCATCTTTAAGAATCTTTCGAATTTTCTTTCTGCCTTTTCCAGGAGATTTGGAGTCATCATTTTCATCTTCTTCTTCCTCCTCCTCCTCCTCCTCATCTTCTTTTTCTTCTTCTTCTTCAGAATTACTCTATAAAATGTAAATGATTAGAAGTAATCAGTACGAAGTTGTTCATCTGTTTTATATTCTACTAATAAATATACCAAGAAAAAGTAGAAGAAAACATGCTGAAAATCTTTAGAATTATATTTAGCAATAAAGAATAGTGTTGGGACCAGCAGTTAGCATAATGGCTATGTCACTGGACTCCCATGTAGTCGACCGCGGTTCGAGTTCCGGACCCGGTGGCTTAAACTCACGCAGGGCGCGTGTGCGTGTGTGCCCAAGATCCCAAGAGGAGAATGGAGGAGAAGGGATTGTGGTGTGGCCATCCCCCCTCGGGGGGTGATTTCTCACTTTCTGTCTCTCTGTCTCTGTCTGTCTGGCAAGCGCATGTGCCCTATAGCAAAAACCTCTCCCAAAAAAAAGAAAAAAAGAAAGAATAGTGTTAAAAAAAATCTGAACCAGCAGATGGTATAATGATTATGTCAACGGACTCCCATATAGTCAACCTTAGTTCAAGTCCTGGGCCGGTGGCTTAAAACTCACGCTTGGTGAAAATACATGCATGCCCAAAATCCCAAGAGGAGAATGGAGGAGAAAGGACTGCAGGGTGGACATCCATTCTGGGGAATGATTTCTCACTTTCTGTCTCTCTGTCCTTTTGGTGAGCACACACACCAGATAGCAAAAATCTCCCTTAAAAAAAATTAAATGGGCTAAGGGCTAGAGTAGACATTTATCAAAAGAAGATACACAAGTGGTTAATAATCACATGAAAAGATGGTCGAAATCACTAGTTATCAGGAAAATGCAAATCAAATGGAAAACTACTTTACATTCGTTAGGATGGCGATTATTAAAAACTAAAACAGAAACAGCAAATAATAATTGTTAACATGGATATGGAGAAATATTCCATTTTCTCCGTGGCATACGGCTGGTGGAAATGTAAAATGGTGCAGCCAGTATAGATCAACAGTGTGAGGTTTGTCGAAAAGTTAAAAATGTAGAATTAGTATATGATTGACAATTCCACTTTTCCTTAAAAACCCCAAAGAATTCAGAGCAGAGACTCAACAATATCTGTACACTCAAGTTCATAATAACATTATTCAAAATAGTCAAAATGTGAAAACAACCCACATGTCTATCAACAGATGGATGGGTAAACAACATGTGATATAAACATACAAGGAAATACATTATCAAGGCTTAAAAAGAAATGAACTTCTGGGGCCAGCAAGTGGCATGGTGGTTAGAGGCACTGGACTCCCACATGGCCAACAGCTGTTCAAGTCTCAGACTTGGCAGCTTGCTTTCTCACGTTCCCTCCCTCCTCTGCCCTCCCTCTCTCTCCCTCTCTGGTCAAATGAAAATGAAGATGTAAATAAATTAATTAATTAAGTCAGTAATAAGTAAGTATTTTTTTTTTAAAAGAAACAAATGAAATTCTGACACATGCTACAATATGGATAAACCTTTAAAAATGTCAAAGAAATAAGCTGGATTTAAAAAAGAACAAATATTATATGGTTCCACCCATATAAGATGCTTATACTAGGCAAATTTATAGATAGGAATTAAAATCAAGATTACCAAAGACTGGAGGGTGAAGAAGAGAATGGAGAGTTAATGTTGAATGGGTATAGACTTTTAGGTTGTGACTATAATTAAGACCACCAAATTTTACACTTTAAACAAATGTTTAAAAAGTTAATATATTTTTTAAATTGAGCCTCCACAAAGGAATATATTATAGAATCAAGGAACTTTTACTTTATGTAAACTTGTATATATATAAAAAATCTGAAATTCCTCTAATTTCATTGCTAGAAATTTATTCACATATAAGTTACTCAGGATAAAGGGTTTAGGTCTTCAGAAAAGAGAGATCTCTTATATAGCCCTATTATACAAAATAATAAGAATGGTTTAAAATTTCCCATATAGGCCCAGCCTTGATAACAAAGTGGCAGGTGCAATGTTTTGCAATGCTGGAGACCATTAGAAAGACTGCAGTTCGATTACCAGGTAGACCTGTATACACTAGATACCCACACGTGCCCATGATCCTGACTGGCTGGGAAAGGCCACAGGTAAGGATCATGTGATGAGATCCTGTTGCAGGTACTTTCTCTCTCATGAAAGAAAGGAAAGAAATCATAAAACAAACTGAACAAAAAAAAAAACATTAGAAATCAAGGTAATAAAAACTCTGATGTCAGTTTAATATGTCTACATATTTTTAAAACAATCATTCCACAAGTGTACAATGTACATAAACCAGTAAAATGCAATTAATAAATGGAATACAGAAATAATAGCATGTTCACTATAGTCTACAGAAACAGTTATAATTGAACCACATGGTAAATGTCATTATTACCTTATTTTCACTGGATGAGTCTTCTTGAACTTTAATGCGTCGCCTTTTCTTTTTCTGTTTATAACTTCGCTGATTTTCTTCCAGCTCTGCTTTCTTTGCAGACCTGAAGAAAATTCAAAAAGCGAAATAAGGGGCAGGCAGATGGCATGGTAGTTAAGCGCTGAATTCCCACCTGGCTGACCACAGTTCAAATCCCGGACATGGCAGCATGCTTTCTCAATCTGTTTCTCTCTGGTAAAAGTGAAGAAAATAATAATAAATTAAATAAATGATTATTTTTAAATTAAATAATAAAATAATCTATTGTGAATTTCCTTCAATGAATTATGTACTATTATAAATATGCTTCAGAAAACAATGAAAACAAAAAGCAAAAACTAATGAATAGGACATGGCCCCACAGCCTAGTGGTTAAAGGAGCCAGATCGCACACAGTCAATCACGTGGTTTGAATCCCATCTTCAACAACTTGAAAAACATGCTAGATGTGTGCAAATGTATGCACCAAAGACCAAGAGAATGGAGAAATGGAGAAAGGGCTACAGTGTGACCATATCACATTGGAGGGTGCTTTCTTCTTCTCCATCTCTCTTGCTAGCACAAGTACCCTCTGGTAAAACAAAACAAAACAAAAAATCAGTAGATTCAAAACACACGATTCCAGCAAAAGACCAACCTTTTTTTTTTAAGGAGGTTATTGCCATAAGGCGCATGTGCTCACTGAGAGAGACAGAAATGGAGATGGAGACAGTGAGAGGAAAAGTGAGAAATCAACCCCTAGAGAGATGGCCATACCACAATCCCTTTTCTTCTATTCTCCCCCTGAGATCTTGAGCACACACGCACATGCACCTGATGTGATTTTCATGACACTGGGTCCAGGACTTAAACTATGGTTAGCCATGGGGAAGGCTAGTGACATAAACACTACATCACTTGCTGACCCCCAACTTTACTTTTGATCCAACGATCAACATTCTCTGGTACTCAAAGAAGAAATTTAGTATGAACATAGAAGGATGGATAAAGAGACTTTAGATCTGTTCATCTACTATGAAATACAAATACCCAGCACACATATTAAAAATCATTGCTAGGGACCAGCAGGTGAATTAGTGGTTGAGGTACTGGACTCCCACATGCCCAACTGAAGTTCAAGTCCCATATCTGGTGGCTTGAATCTCATACCAGGCATGTATGTGTGGATGCCCAAAATCTTGAGAGGAGAATGAAGAAGGGACCATGGTGTGGCCATCTCCCCTGGGTGGTGATTTCTCATTTTCTCTCTCTCTGTCTCTCTCTGTGTCTCCAGCAAGCACAAAGGTCTATAGCAAAAATTTCTCGTAAAAAAAATCACTAAACAAGATAATACAAGTTGAATGCTAAGTTTTTCTATGCAAAAAATTCATCAAGACTTTTCCAGCAACCCAATATTTTCTTCATAATAGGTCACAAAGTTTTTATAAAAATCAAAAGCAACAACTTTTGTTGAGAGAAGTATTTCTGAGCTTAGAAATTGGTATATAAAGCTGCATTAATTCAGATTAAAAAATCAGGAAATAAGTGTTGCTGAGGGTGTGGAAAAAGTGGAACCCTTGTATGCTATTGGTGGAAATGTAAAATGGTAAAGCTTCTGTGGAAAACAGTAAGGCAGTTCCTCAAAAAAATAAAAATAAGGCCAGCAAATGGTGGGGTGGATAAGGCACTGTATTCCCATGCTGGACAACTACGGTTCAAGTTCTAGACCCAGCAGCTGGAAGATCATAGTAGGTATGTGTAAGTGCATGCCCAAAGATCCGAAAGGAGAAATGAGGAGAAGGGACTACGGCATAGCCATCCCCATGATGGCTGATCTCTCACTTTCTGTCTCTCTCCGGCAAGTGCATGCAATCTATGGTAAAGAACAAAACTAGGGACCAGGAGTTAGCATAATGGCTATGTCGCTGGACTCTCACGTAGTCGACCACGGCTCGCGTTGCAGTGTGCATGCATGCCCAAGATCCCGAGAGGAGAATGGAGGAGAAGGGATTGCGGCGTGGCCATCCCCTCTTGGGGGTGATTTCTCGCTTTCTATCTCTCTGTCTCTGTCTGTCTGGCGAGCTCACGCGCCCTATAGCAAAAACCTTTAAAAAAAAAAAAAGAACAAAAATAAAATTAAATAAATGAATAAAAATAAAATTACCATATGATCCAATTCTACTTCTCGGTCTATCACTTAAGAGTACTGAAAGCAGGGACTTAAAGAAGTATTTGTACACCCCTGTTCATAGTAGCATTATTCACAAAACCCAAAAGGTAGAATCAACTCAAGTGTCCACTGACAGATAAATGGATAAACAAAATGTGGTATATACATACAATGGAACATTATAAAACAATAAAAATGAACAGAATTCCGACACATGCTACAAAATTGATAAACCTTGAGGACACGATGTTAAGTGAAATGAATCAGTCACAGAAAAATAAATACTATATGATTGATTCCCGTTAAATGAAGCACCTAAAATAGTCAAATTCACAGAGATAAAAATGAGAATAGTGATCACAAAGACTGCAAAGAAGTAAAAAAGAGTAGTTGTTTAATGAATACAGACTTTCAGCCTTTTTTGGTTTTGTTTTTATTTTTTGCTATAGGACATATATGCTCGCCAGAGAGAGGGAGTAAGGAATGGGGGAGAAGTGTGAAATTATGCCCCAGGGAGCTTGGTCACTCCACAATCCCTTCTACATTCTCCACTCAGGATTTTGGGAAGGCACGCAAACACGCCTGGCATGGTTTTCAAGTCACTAGGTTCAGGACTAGAACCATGCCGGCATCCATGTGGGATTCAGTACCCTAACCTCCATGGTACCTGCTGGTCCCTGGACATTCGGATTTATAAGATTAAAAAGTTTTGAAGATTGTTTGCAACAGAAAAAAAAAAGGGAACACACTCGGGAACCAGTAGTTAGCGTAATGGCTATGTCGCTGGACTCCCACGTAATCGACCACGGTTCGCGTCCCGGACCCGGTGGCTTAAAACTCACGCCGGGCGCATGTGCGTGCGTGCCCAAGATCCCGAGAGGAGAATGGAGGAGAAGGGATTGCGGCATGACCATCCTCTCTGGGGAGTGATTTCTCGCTTTCTGTCTCTATGTCTCTCTCTGTCTGTCTGGTGAGTGCACGCGCCCTCCAGCAAAAACCTCTCCAAAAAAAAAGAAGGGAACACACTCAACATTACTAAACTATACTTAATAGTTAAGATGCTAAATGTTATGCTATATATATCTTGCCAACATTAAAAACAATTATTAAAAAAGAAATGAAGTATTTATATATGCTACAACATGGATGAACCTTGAAAACATCACACCACATATAAGAATTTATTCATAAAAGAACATATACTACATGAATCCACTCCAATGAAATGTCCAGAATAGGCAAAACAATAGAGATAGAGAACAGTATTTGATAAGGTATGGGAGCGAGGGGAGTGGGAAACAACTGCTAGTAAGTACACAGTTTCTTTCTAGGGTGGTAAGAATGTTCTGAAACTAGATAGTGATAAGGGTTGCACATGTTTACAAGTATTCTGAAGACCACTGTATTCTAAAATGCCAAATTTATGTTATTAAATTCCAACTTAGTTAAAAAAAAAACTCTAACCATCTTATTATTTTATATTTCCCTCAAGTATAATATTTCTGTAGCCCATGATCTAAAAAGTTTCTAAACTCACAAGTGTGGATGGACGTCTATAGACATATATACACATACACACAAACACAAATAGATTATTCATTTGAAAAACTGCAGAAAGGTCTTGTTATTCTGGGTGAAATAAAAAATCCTAGATTGGTTAGTATTATCTAAAATACTATACTAAGAAGAAAGGAAAAACTTAAATATCTAGTAATCTAGATCAGTAGATGCATATATTGAAGAAAAAATACATCTCTATTCCTGTGTAATTAGCATTCAGTGAGCACTATTTGATAGCTAGATACTGTCATAAGCCTTTATATGCATCATCTCATTTAATAGCCACAAAAATCTTTGAGTTAAGCATAATATATTCCCCCATTTTACAGATAAGGAAACTAAGACATAGAGTACTCATACAAATTGAAAGTAGCAAAACCAGAAATTAGATTGAGGTAGTTTGTCTACATCCCCTCTTAACTACTACTGCACTACAACTTCCTCCCAACAATAACCAAAAACTGCAGTCAAGAGTGTTTGTGTACACTGGAAATTCACCCAGGTTAGAACACACCAATTCAACTACACATAAAATATGTTCACAGTCTTTTTAAATTAATCATTTTAACACTTAGTTTCAAACCAAAATATTACACATTGTACTTACTTAACATTACTGGTAACAGTAACTATTCCACAACTAATTTATAGGCACAGTCACTCAGATTAACTCCTTTTTTAAAAAAATAGTAATATTTACCTTGTTCTAGGCCGCTGTTCATCTTCAGATTCACTTACTTCTTCACTAACTCCTGACTCCTGAAAATCAGAATCTTCTGAATCTTCACTGCTCACTTGAATTAAAAAATGTATTAAGTTATTAAATATTTTCCAATAGAAACACAATTTACTTAATTTTCTAATCAATTCACATTAAAACTTAGAGCACAGGAGCTGGCCTGTAGTGCAGCAGTTAAGCACTGCACAGAAAAAGCCCAATAGTACATGGCCAACCAAGGTTTGAGTTCCATCCCTAACAGCTTGAAAAAACATGTTGTAAACACATGCACACATATCCAGGACCCCAATGGGGTGGAGAATTGGAGAAAAAATTATGGCATAACCAGGCCCCATTGAAGGATCCTTTGGCCATCTTGCTCCCATCCCCCACTCCTCTCATGTAAGCAAAAACATTTTCTGACATAAAAAAATTAAAATGTAGGACACTGTAAGAATATCACTCAGTGGTATACACCTAAATAGATATTACATCATATACAATAACGCCAATTAACTATTTAAATATTAGCTATAAAAATAACTCTAATCTATTTCAACTATAATTATAAAACTAGGGTCCTAAATAAAATATAAGTACTCAATTATAAATGGATCAACAAAATAAAAATTAATAGCCTGTTGGGGGCCAGCAGTTAGCGTAATGGCTATGTCGCTGGACTCCCATGTAGTCGACCACAGTTCAAGTCCCAGACCCAGTGGCTAAAACTCACGCCAGGAGCGTGTGCACGCATGACCAAGGTCCCAAGAAGAGAATAGAGGAGAAGGGATTGCGGTGTGGCCATGCCCCCTGGGGGGTGATTTCTCGCTTTCTGTCTGTCTCTCTCTGTCTGTCCAGCGAACGCACACACCCTGTAGCGAAAACCTCTCCAAAAAATAAATAAATAAATAAAATAAAGAATTCATTGCCTGTCAATAAATTATATGAGTGGGGCTAGCAGGTAGCGTGGTGGTGATTAAGGCACTGGACTCCCACATGGCTGACCACAATTCGAGTCCCAGACCTAGCAGCTTGAAAATCATGCCAGGTACATGTGCGCATGTGTGCCTCCAATCACAAGAGGGGGAAGGAGGAGAAGAAATTATGGCATGGCCATGCCCCCTGGGAGTGATTTCTTACTTTACCTCTGTCTCTCACTGTCTCCAGTGAGCATACATACCCTGGGGCATACACCTAAAAATTTTAAGTGTGTGTGTGTATATATATACAAATTATGTAAAAGTGTGTGCGCACACGCACACACACACATATACATATACTTACCAAAAGTAAATTAAAGAAAGAGAGGTCTAGCTATTCAGATCAAGCAAAGTAGGTTGGCCAAGATGGAGTAAGGTGATTGTAGATACTCTCCCCCAGTGATGAAAACTATGAACTATGGACAAGATACATAAATAAATGACCTAAGGTCTCTAAAAAGGAAACAACAGCAGGCAGAATGGAGACTGAAACCAAAATGTCAATAATGACTCCTTTATAATTGGGGATGCAAGACATAGCTGTGAGAGTCCTAGGTTATTTTCCTCCTTTGATTCCTAGTTTTAACCGTAAGGCAGGCTGAAATCCAAAACAATACAGACAATAGTGCCAGAAAAATTATGCGAGAAATCCCCTATTTCTAGCCACAGCACCAAGAAAATGGGGCCCTATATGTCTTGAGTACATAACAAGAATTCTCAATTTTTGTTTTTCTCTCTCATTTATGTATTACAATCACTACAGTGATAGGCACATAAAAACTACAGAAGACTCATCTTTCTGGCCAGAGGAACCAGGGCAGGGAAAAAAATAAAGAAGGCAAACATGGAACATCTTATAAGTCTCAGAAAGTACAGCAGGGTTCAAACAATTACAGGCTCACGTTGCAAGGACACAGAATCCAACTTGAAGGCACTTCTAACAGCCAAAACAATATGAGCACTAAAATAAATATGATATTATTGCATTATAAGTTATAAAATTAAATACCTATAAGTCCATATTGATATAAATAATGCAATAAATAAATAAAAAAGAGAAAATCAGGTTAGCCAATGGCATGGTGGTTAGGGTAACTGGTACCACATGGCAGACTGAGCAGTTTGAGTCCCACACCTGGCAGCTTTGAAAAACACACTGGGCACATGTGCGTGCATGCCCAAAATCCCAAGAAGAGAATAGAGGAAAGGGTAATCATGCCAGGTACATGTGCGCATGTGTGCCTCCAATCACAAGAGGGGGAAGGAGGAGAAGAAATTATGGCATGGCCATGCCCCCTGGGAGTGATTTCTTACTTTACCTCTGTCTCTCACTGTCTCCAGTGAGCATACATACCCTGGGGCATACACCTAAAAATTTTAAGTGTGTGTGTGTATATATATACAAATTATGTAAAAGTGTGTGCGCACACGCACACACACACATATACATATACTTACCAAAAGTAAATTAAAGAAAGAGAGGTCTAGCTATTCAGATCAAGCAAAGTAGGTTGGCCAAGATGGAGTAAGGTGATTGTAGATACTCTCCCCCAGTGATGAAAACTATGAACTATGGACAAGATACATAAATAAATGACCTAAGGTCTCTAAAAAGGAAACAACAGCAGGCAGAATGGAGACTGAAACCAAAATGTCAATAATGACTCCTTTATAATTGGGGATGCAAGACATAGCTGTGAGAGTCCTAGGTTATTTTCCTCCTTTGATTCCTAGTTTTAACCGTAAGGCAGGCTGAAATCCAAAACAATACAGACAATAGTGCCAGAAAAATTATGCGAGAAATCCCCTATTTCTAGCCACAGCACCAAGAAAATGGGGCCCTATATGTCTTGAGTACATAACAAGAATTCTCAATTTTTGTTTTTCTCTCTCATTTATGTATTACAATCACTACAGTGATAGGCACATAAAAACTACAGAAGACTCATCTTTCTGGCCAGAGGAACCAGGGCAGGGAAAAAAATAAAGAAGGCAAACATGGAACATCTTATAAGTCTCAGAAAGTACAGCAGGGTTCAAACAATTACAGGCTCACGTTGCAAGGACACAGAATCCAACTTGAAGGCACTTCTAACAGCCAAAACAATATGAGCACTAAAATAAATATGATATTATTGCATTATAAGTTATAAAATTAAATACCTATAAGTCCATATTGATATAAATAATGCAATAAATAAATAAAAAAGAGAAAATCAGGTTAGCCAATGGCATGGTGGTTAGGGTAACTGGTACCACATGGCAGACTGAGCAGTTTGAGTCCCACACCTGGCAGCTTTGAAAAACACACTGGGCACATGTGCGTGCATGCCCAAAATCCCAAGAAGAGAATAGAGGAAAGGGTAGTGCAGTGAGGTCATCTCCCCTAAGGGATGATTTCTCACTTCCCTGCCCTCTCCAATGAGAACACGAGTCCAACCGAAAAAAAAAGGGGGGGGGTGACTGCTCTTCCTCACAATGGCTAAATTTAGAAGTAATTAAACAGAAGATCACCATTAAACAAACATCATAGTAATCAGGCAAGATGGATGCTAAAACTAATGAGTTTGAGTATGAAGAGAAACAGGATATTTGCATAGTGTCAAAGTATCTCCTTACAAAATATTCATTAAATATGAATTGTAAAGATTGTGTTCTTTACAATAATAAAAACAAGGAGACACAAACCTACCCAAGTCATCAAAGTTAACATTATGAAAGATAAGACACATAGACATCATAAAAACCCTCGATAATGATGTACTGAGAAGGATATAACACAATTCTGTGATATTCTTTTATAACTGCATAACTGTTTCAATTTACATTAGACAAATACATATGGACAAATAGTTGATAAATTAACAGATCAGCACTGTTTTCTTTTTTTTTTAAGAGAGAGATTTTTGCTATAGGACATGTGTGCTCACCAGAGAGACAGAGAAACATAAAGGGGAAAATCACCCCCAAGGGAGGATGGCCATGCTGGAATCCCTTCTCCATTCTCCTCTCAGGATCTTGGACCCACATGCACACACGTCCAGGGTGAATTTTAAGCCTCCGGGTCTAGGACTTGGAACCACGGTCAACTACATGGGAGTCCAGCAATGTAACCACTATGCGATCTGCTGGTCCCTAGATCAGCACTTTTCAAATGTCAAAAAAAAAA
>NW_006159721.1:450504-459473 GCF_000334495.1 Tupaia belangeri chinensis
TGTAAGAGACTGAAGTAGATTAGAGAGACATTACAACTGAATGCAATTTGGGATCTTAAATTAGATTCTAGAGCAGAAAAATGACACTGTTGAAAAAGTTAATGATATTTGAATAAAAGATATAGTTTGCTTCAGAGGTCAGAAAATATTTTGTGTAAAAAGTCCAAAAGCAAATATTTTTACTTTTTTGACCTAATGTTCCCTGTTGCAACTACTAGTCTCTACTCGATTTCACCATTATACATAAATGAATAAATATGTCCATGTTTCAGTAAAACTTGGTAAAAAATGGGCAGAGAATCAAACTTTGGCACACAAGTATAGTTTTCCAAATCCTGGTTTAGGCACTGGTATCGTATCAATGTTAATTTCTGGTTGTGATCAAATACTATGGTAAGTATAAAATATTAAACCGTGGAAGCTAAGTAAAAGAAATAGAAAAACTCTACTATTTTTGCAACATTTTTGTACATCTTAAATTTTTTTAAAAATATAGTTTAAAGGTCCATCATAAACCAAGATCAGAGTTAAGATTTTGTACTAGCTAAGACACAAGAGAGAAAATAAATGCTATAAAGAACTGCGAAAGGAAGGATACAGGGGAGTGAGTAGTTATCGTTTAATGGGTACAGAGATTTCAACTGAGATGTCAATAGTTCTTCAGACAGACAGTAGTAACGGCTGTATAATAACGCGAATGGGGGCCAGCAGGTGGCGCGGTGGTTAAGGGCACTAGACTCTCACATGGCCGACCATGGTTCAAGTCCCGGACATGGCGACTTGCTTTCTCACTTTCCCTCCTTCTCTCTCTCTCTCTTTTTCTCTTGCTCTTGCTCTGTCCCTCTCTGGTCATACTAAAATAAGTAAATAAATCAATAAAGTTAAATAAAAATAATAAAGACTTTAAAAAATAATATGAATGTACTTAATGCCACTAAATAGGAAATTTAAAAATGGTTAAAATGATAAATTTTATATAATGTATTATTTTACCACAATAAAAAGCAACAGCAACAAAAAAGAAGCATTCCTAAGTAACTAGAAAAGTGGGAGAACAGTAAAAACACACATGTTGACAAGTTTGCCCACATGTATATATAAACAAATCCTATGATTAAGTATAATTTTAAGCTTAGTATTAATTTTTCATCCATTTAATTTAGAAAAATTTCAAACCTACTAAAAATTTGAAAGAATGTTAAATTAATACCTGTATCCCTTCTCCTAAGTACTCTCTTATCAACAGTTTACCACAAGTTTGTCCTCCCTCTCTACACACACACACACACACACACACACACACACACACACACACAAACCCTGTTTAGATTGAACTCTTCAAAACTAAGTGCAGACATCATGAAACTTTACCTCTAGGCATAAGACATTGTTCTAACATAATTAAATGCCATTATCATCCCCCAAAAAAGATAACAATATCAGCTAATATAAACATGATATTTAAACTCTGAAAATTGTCAATAAAATAACGTTAGAACAGTTTTCCAATTTAGGAGAAAGTTAAAGTTCACATGCTATACTTCATTCTTATGACTCTTTAATACATTTCAATTTTTTTTAGAGGTTTTTGCTATTGGGCATGTGCACTCACTGGAGAGACAGAGAGAGAGAGAGAGACAAAGAGACAGAAAAGGAAAAATCAGCCCCTGGGGGGATGGCCATGCCACAGTTCCTTCTCCTCCATACTCCTCTTGGAATTTTGGGCACCCACACACATACACGCCTGATGTGAGCCTTAAGCCCCCAGGTCCAGGACTCAAATTGCAGTTGACTATGTGGAAGTCCAGCAATGTAACCATTATGCCATCTGCTGGTCCCAATACATTTTGATTTAATTATTAAGCTTAATAAGTAAGTTATTCTCTTTTAACTTCTCACCATCTCCCAATTCAAGTTTCCTGACAATACAGACACTAGAGTTTACAAAACTTAGAAAAATCAAGTAACTTCAAATGTAGCATCAATAACTAAAATCATAATCCATATAAAAAACATAAATATTATGGAATTTTATGAGTTTATTCTCTCCTACACAAAGACATATGGTAATAAATTACCCAAGGAAGTAAGCAATAGAAACACAGGTCAGAGAAAATTTGCATTTTAATGAAGCAAATATCAAATGCAATCATGTTCACTAAAGAACTTCATATCCTGGGGCTGGCAGGTGGCATGGTGGTTAAGGGCATTGGACTACCACATGGCGGACCATGGTTTGAGTCCTGGACCTGGCAGCTTGCTTTTTCACTTTTTCTCTCTCTCTTTCTCTCTTGCTCTCACTCTCGCTCTGTCCCTCTCTGATCAAAATAAGTAAAAAAAGTAACTAAATAAAGTTAAATAAAATAATTCTTAAAAAAAAAAGAATTTTACACCCTAAGCTAAACCTCAGAGACAAAATCAATACCGCTCCTCCTTTTGTAGAAGATACATGGGAATCCAAGAACTGTAAGAAATACTTGCAGTTATATTGCCAAAAAAAAGCAAGATAAACACTCACAAAATAATGCATTCCTGTTATTAACATGCAAATGTTATGACATACAAAAAGTACATGCATATGGCAGGGACTTCCTCATCATCATTTATGGAAAACTATTGCTCAAAACGCTCTATAAATGTTTAGGATTCCAAGATTCTTTCCTCTGCCCTCCTTTTGTAGAATGTTACAGCTCCACTAACTATTTTTATAAGTTTATTTATTTATTTCTTCCACGAGCAAGAAAGACAGAGAAAGAGAGCACCCGCAACAGGGTCCTGATGCCATGATACACACCCAGCCTTCAGCCAAGCCCCAGATCACAGACATGTTCCCCGAATACTCAAGGAAGTATCCAGAATTGAACCAGCAAATTTCTCATGTGGGATTGCCTCTCATACCCATTCCATTTTAGCACTGGCCACACCTTGACTATTTTTGTAGTATTATACAAAGGAACTTCAAAAATGTCATGGAAAAATGAAATTAATGTAAAGGTTATTTTGATACAAAACAATTTTGAAATCTATGCCCATTTTTTTAATAACACATATTCATAACATGTTTTCCATGAAATTCTTGAAGACCCCACATACATATAACATCACAATTAGGAAAACCTGACAATGATCCTAGATTTGTCCTTTTCATATTAATCAACACCACATTAACAATGCAATGACTCAGGTCAACCACCCCTTTCTTCAACACACCCCACCTGGTAACAAATATAGCAATATCCTACAAATAGATTCAGTGCCTTGGTCTCAAAGAACAACAAGCAATTAATTGTGATTACATTATATACTTGACTACAATCTTTTAATGGAGGGAAAAAATGGCCATGCTGAAGTTGTAGATATTAGCTACCAGTCATGAATGTCCTGTTTCTGGATTAGGTGTCCTAAGTGGTCATCAAGCTGTACACTTAGGATATGTGCACTTCTCTGTATATATAGAATTGTCAAAATAAAAAGTGCTTGTTTAAAGTATTGTTATTCCTCTGAGAATACACTGAAAACAAATTGCACACTGCAAGTGACTGAACTGAATGGTATGTGAATTATATCTTAATACGATTGTTATACAAAAAATATTAGGTTAAAAATAAAAAAGCTTTTAACAGCTCTTCAGCATATAGAGCCTATTGTTTTCCTATTCCTAGTAACATAGAAGTTAATCTGCCTTTCAGGAGATGGGTATTATTAATAGTCTTCAAATCTACAAGCAAAAAAATTAAAAAATTCCTTGGGCTTTTTGGTTAGCCACAATTCTCAGGCAAATGTCATATTTAATTTCATAATATATGTGATTATGTAATACAAAAATTTACTCCTCAATCTCAAGTAAAATGGACACACCAAAAAGACGTACATCTTGGTACACTACTAACTACTCCAATTTGAGAAACACGGGCTTGCAAGGGTCTCCAGTATTTGGTCTCCATCTTAGAGGCCCAGTCTAATCTCCTACTGTCCCTTTCTCTATTCCCACCCATAATCCAGCTATACCAGTATTAAGTGTATTACCTCTGCTATATAACAAACATTTGATACGGACACTTAAATTTCTTTTCCTACTTGTATTATGTATCTCCACAACACATTTACCAGTTCCCCATTTCCAACATGATCTGCTGGGTGAAACTTTCCTTCTGTATGAATTATTTTTCTGGAGATAACCCAACTCTGTGAGAAGCTAAAGAAACTCTCCTTTATTTCACAAGTATACAATCCCTCCGTTACATAAGATGCCCCTCATGGTACTCAAATTTTTTATAATAATTAATGTCAAAAACCCTTACTTGGGACCAGCAGATGGCGTAATGGCTATGTCACTCGCCTCCCATGTAGTCGACCACAGTTCGAGTCCTGGACCTGGTGGCTTAAACTAACGCCAGGCATGTGTGCGTGCATGCCCAAGATCCCAAGAGGAGAATGGAGGAGAAGGGATTGCGGTGTGGTCATCCCCCTAGAGAGTGATTTCTTGCTTTCTGTCTCTTTTTCTCTGTCTTTCTGGCAAATGCACGCACCCTATAGCAAAAACGTCTCCCCCCCCAAAAAAAAATCCTTACTAAACCAGTGACGGCCAAACATAGCTACATTATTGGAATCATGGAGATATGTCTAAAATATTCTCTGTGGTCTCAACACCACTGATTATGGTGCAATTGGCTTGGGATGAAACCTAGTTATAAGTATCTTTTAAAATTCCCCAAGTGATTGGAACATGTAGCCAGGTTGACAACCATCTCCTTATTCATTTTTTTTCCTTTTTTTTTTTGGAGAGATTTTTTTGTCATAGGGCATGTGCACTTGCCAGAGAGACAGAGAGACGGAAAGCAAGAAATCACCCCAAACCCTGAGAGATGGACACACCATAGTCTCTTCTCCTCCATTCTCCTCTATGAATTGTGGGGCATGCACACAAACATCTATGGTGAGTTTCAAGCCACTGGGTCCATGACTTAAATTGTGGTCAGCCATGGGGAAGTCCAACACCTTAACCACACCACCTGCTAACCTCTCCTTACTCATTTTTATATCCTCAATGCTTACTGAAAGGCTGGAAATGTGCAAACCTTCCATGCAAAAGGATTCAGACTTTTTAAATTATTTACTTATTTTCTTCTATTACCAGAGGGCACATACACTTGCCATTTGTGAGAGAGAGAAAGAAAAAGAGGGGAACCCCAAATGAGGCATGGCTGTGCTGCAACCCTTTTTCTTCCCTCTGTCTTCCTGTCAGGATTTTGCATACAGGTACACACATGTCTGGTGTATTCCTCGAGCCAGGAAGGGTAAGATTCAAACCATGGTTGACCATGTGAGAACTGTCCCCCCAATCACTAGGCTACATGGCCAGAGCAAGGATTCAGACTTTGAATGTAATTAATATTTCATCTGACTACATGCACTTGACGAAGTTTTGCATATAAAATCACATTTATCTACCTAAATTGCAACTTCCATCTTTCTGCCAGAAAGCACTATATATCTTCTTGCCACTGTTATAATCTTGTATTTCCTCCACAGCCCTTAGATATATATTATTTATTAAGTCATATTTACTTTTCTTTATAATCAAAATGTATATGACTACTAAGGGATAAAAATATCTTTTTGTCATCTCAGGTTTCTGGATTATCTTCTCACTCTAAAATCTTTGAGTCTCATGTAAGAGAATAGCTGTTTCCAGTATACTGATAATATAGGTGGTCAAATAAACAGATAAAATTCAATACTATAACTAGTTTATAAAATTAGTACGTTCCTTACATTCAGAATTAAAATGTCTTACCCTTCCTTCTATTTCTGCCTTTGACTTCTTTATGCTCTTTAGTCTTCGGCTTTTTTTCTTCTCCAGATTCTCCATCGCTCACAGTAAGTTTATGCCTCAAAAGCCTATGTCTATATCGTGGCTTCTTAGACTCTTCAGAATCTGAATCTGATTCAGAATTGACTTGATGTTTTGTTTCTAAATAAAGAATGATAGAATAAAAGAATATAAGAACATGCTTTGTATAATTAAAGAATATTTTTTTTTAGAGGTTTTTGCTACAGGGCGGGTGCGTTCGCCAGAAAGACAAAGCGAGATAGAGAGTAGAAAGTGAGAAATCACCGCCCAGGAGGGATGGCCACGCTGCAATCCCTTCTCCTCCATTCTCCTCTCGAGATCTTGGGCACGCATGCACACTGGCAGGCATGAGGTTAAGCTGCTGGGTCCGGGACTCGAACTGTGATCGACTACATGGGAGTCCAGCAACATAGCCATTACACTAACTGCTGGCCCCAAGAATATTATTTTTGAAGAGATTTTTGTTAAAGGGCATGTTCACTCGCCAGAGAGAGAGAAAGTGAGAAATCACCCCCTCAGAGTGGGATGGCCATGCTGCAATCTCGCCTCCTCCATTCTCCTTCCAGGATTTTCGGCAAACACACATAGGTACCTCGCATGAGTTTTAAGCTGCCAGGTCCAGGACTCAAATCGCAGTCAACTCTACCTGGGAGTCAGCAATATAACCATTATGCCATCTGCTAGCCCCGAGATTATTTTTAAAAGTATAAAACATTGTGCTTTTAAGTATCATCTGTTTGTTAGTAGTTACTGACAAAACTAAAGTAACCTCTAGAATTATTATAAGATACTCAAAGGAGTAATAATAATAAAAATTTTCTTTTTGAGTGTTTTGTTTGTTTTTTGTTTGTTTGTTTATTTTTACTATAGGGTGTGTGCGCTCACTGGAAAGAGAGAGAGAGAGAGAGAAAGCAAGAAATAACTCCCTGAGGGTATGGCTATCCTACACTCCCTTCTCATCTATTGTCCTCTCGGGATCTGGGGCATGTATGCACAAGTGCCCAGTGTGAGTTTTAAGCCACTGGGTCCAGGACCTGAACCATAGTCAACTACGTGGGAGTCCAGAGATGTAACTATTATGACATCTGCTAATCCCAGTAATAAAGTTTTAAGAGTTTAAATAAACTTTAATTGCATTTATTAATAGATATCTTGATTAGATATTCTTCAAAGACTAAACTGGTCAAATAATAAAATTATGACATCCTATACTTCTCTAAGAAGCTCACCCTCATCTCCTGGGTTTTCTTCATTTTGTTTTCCAGTTCTTTTTTTCCCTTCTTCTGGTTCATCATCTGAAGATCCATCCTCATCAGAAAAAACATTTGAAAAAGTTCTAGATACTGAATTATTTCTCAATTCTATGAAACTTTGCCATATATTAGGTAGTCACAAAAGTCATTTTTTTTTATGCTTTTCTATGCACAAATATATCATGACTTTCCCAATGACACAATATTTTAAGATGCTCAGGGACATACCCTATTGACCATTTTGACCAACTGCAATTGGATGCTGTATAATCTTCTAATCTCTGCTGCCATCACCTAATATTTTCATTGTCAGACAGGCCTACCACAATAAATCAACTTATCCAGTCAGATGGTATTCTAAGATCAAACTCCACATTTGGAGTTTTAATCAACATAAAAACACATTCTTAGAAAATCAGTATAAACTACTGTACAGTGCCTCAAACTGAAGGACAATATTTTAGAACTGAAGTTCAATTTACTTCATAAATTCTGCTTAGCCAGATGAAAATATATACCAAATATTAATTATTGAAGTAATCAGAAATCTCTAATAATATTCAAGCTGGGGCAGAGAAGGGACATGAGTGCTATTAATTACACACGGTAAACGAACACAAAATTACCATAAATGAGTTTTCACTTTCAGAAAAAATAGTAGCCTCACTTACACCAAAATTTCTCAAAATGATCCTCAAAGACCAATTTGCTAATAGAAAAATCAATTACTAAAACCATGAGAAACTTCTTTTACTGATATCGTATGTTAAAATATATTCCTAAGAGGGAACAAGCAGTTAGCATAATGGCTATGTCGCTGGACTCCCTCATAGTTAACCGCGGTTCACGTCCTGGACCCGGTGGCTTAAAACTCATGCCAGGCGTGTGTACGTGCGTGCCCAAGATCCCGAGAGGAGAATGGAGGAGAAGGGATTGTGGTGTGACCATCCCCCCTGGGGGCTGATTTCTCGCTTTCTGTCTCTATGTCTCTCTCTGTCTGTCTGGCGAGTGCACGTGCTGTATAGCGAAAACCTATCAGAAAAAATATATATATATATATTCCTAAGAAATTTCCATTTCTGTAATAGAAATCAGAAAAAATATATATATATATATTCCTAAGAAATTTCCATGTCTGTAATACAAAGATAGCTGAAAATGTAAAATAAAAGCAATTATACAGGTTTTGGACAAAACAAGGCGTTTTAATAAGTTTCAGTGTCCTTTTGATGCAAACTCAAAAATCACAGGAACAAATAAACACATTATAGAAAAGTTCAAAAAGACAGTGGCCTGATTCTCACTGTAATGATATAACTCTATAGAAAAAAAACATTCATTCTGCAATCAAGACTGACTCTAGCTAGGTCAAAAACTTACAGCTGGGATTATGAAACTTTGTTACTTCTAAATTAGAAACCCCTCTTTGTGTATGTAAAATAAAAGCAATTATACAGGTTTTGGACAAAACAAGGCGTTTTAATAAGTTTCAGTGTCCTTTTGATGCAAACTCAAAAATCACAGGAACAAATAAACACATTATAGAAAAGTTCAAAAAGACAGTGGCCTGATTCTCACTGTAATGATATAACTCTATAGAAAAAAAACATTCATTCTGCAATCAAGACTGACTCTAGCTAGGTCAAAAACTTACAGCTGGGATTATGAAACTTTGTTACTTCTAAATTAGAAACCCCTCTTTGTGTTCCTTAGGATACATTCACATTTCAATCAAGAATTCATTCACTGGTAGGAGATGTTAATGCACGTTAATGTTTCTTCGATTTCATTTGCTAAATACTGAATCCGTGGAAAAGTCAAGACACATATTTGCATAGAAAAATACATCATGACTTTCCCTA
>NW_006159721.1:459508-480514 GCF_000334495.1 Tupaia belangeri chinensis
GAAGTCCAGTACCCCTAACCACCACACCACCTGCCGGCCCCAATAAATGTTTATTTATTATATGCCTTTTGGTACTTTCTTCTTCTGGCAAGTGAATCAGATTTTTTTTGACAACACAGGGAATCACCAACTGTTAAAGGAAGACATAGATTAAGCTTGCCTTTCTCAGGGTTTGTGCTCTGATTTATATTTCAATAAAGTGGAGATTAAAGAGAGAGAGAAAGTGAGAAAGCAAGCCGCTAGCCCAGGACTCGAACCATGGTTGGCCATGTGGGAGTCCAGTACCCCTAACCACCACACCACCTGCCGGCCCCAATAAATGTTTATTTATTATATGCCTTTTGGTACTTTCTCCCTCAGACAGGTGGATCAAATTTTTTTTGACAACACAGGGAATCACCAACTGTTAAAGGAAGACATAGATTAAGCTTGCCTTTCTCAGGGTTTGTGCTCTGATTTATATTTCAATAAAGTGGAGATTAGACCACTGCAATTGAATCTTACTATATTTGAGCTATAAAACTTTGCTTCTGGGACCAGCAGATAGTGTAATGGTTATGTCTCTGGACTCCCACAAAATCAACTGTGGTTTGTTTTGAGTCCCAGACCTGCAGGCTTGTGTGTACCCAAAATCCAGAGGAAATGGAGGGGAAGGGATTGAGGAATGGCCATTCCCCCAGTGTGTGTGGGAAGGTGATTTCTCACTTTCTGTCTCTCTCTGTCTCTCCAGTGAGCATATATGCCCTATAGCAAAAATCTCTCTTTACAAAAAAAGAAAACTTTGCTCTTATATGTCTAGATCAGTGGTTTGCTGACTATGAGTGCACACAGTAAACTTTTAAATATAGGTAATAATATGACTACTAGCTCTTCATTTTGCTAAGAAAAAAATGTCTAAATTCAAATATCATTTGCTCTCATTCTTTTATAAAATAAAAAATATTTCCAACAACATATTTCCAACACATCTCTCCAAACTAGGAAATAGTTTCAGAATAAAATGAAGCCCTTGAAATTAAATAAAACTATGTTTCTGGGGGTGGAGGTGGGGAAACTCTATAAATAATCATCTTTAATATATACTTTATTGTCATTTCTCATGGATTAAGAAACATTTTCTCAAACTAATTTGGATAATAAATTTCGGACTGAATACATACGTGTGGGGGGGGTACAAAATATATGAAGCACTGGATATTAGAATAGAAATGAAAAATAGAGTTTCTTTGCAATTATAAGGAGATCTTACATCATCATTTGAGTGGGACAGTAAATAGCTAACAAAAATATAATTCCTAATCTAGTTACTCTAAAGGTTAGTTCAATAACCTGATTTCAGTCTATGTTTGCAAGTTCATAAAAATTCTTAAAATTTAATATTAGCTATAAAGATTTGGTTGTTAATTGTAAGAAACCACATATAATTTTTCTCCTTTCAAACCTAAGAATAAGTCTAATAAGTAAAATCCAAAGAATATGTCTAAATTGGACGTCAAAATATGTAATCCTACCTAATTCATTCAAGTTCTGGACTGTCATAAGCCTAAGAAATATGATGCACATGAAATAATAAAATACAACTGTGTATCAATAAATAGGTCACATAATCATAGAAAATGAAATCAGATCCACATACTGAAGAATTTCAACTTTATCAACTACCCTCAATAAGACCATGATATGTATGTACAACGATCATAGTTACTTTAGAAGCAGAAAAATAATACTTCAGAGTGATGGAGATTCTCTAAACTTTACTTGGCTAAGATGTTTTACACTTGCCTTCAAACACCTTTGACTAAAGAAAACGTAACTTACAGTCATGTAATTAAGCCCTAAAACAAATAAAGTTGAATCATTTGCATAAATTATGACTGATACATCAAGTCCAATATGGAAAAAAAAACCCACTGTATCATAAGCCTAACCTATAACATAACCTAAATGTCAAAGTTAGAACTCAGTTTAAAGAATCTTTTTAAGTGTTGAGGCTGACCTTCAACCTGAGTAGTCAGCAAGCCTGTTGAGGTGAGATGTGTCCCATCTATAAAGCCTGCTGTGAGATGCTTTAAAGGGAATCTCCACTACCTTAACAATGGAGTCACGGGCCACAGAAACTTCAAGGACATCATCACTTGAGAACCAGCTGAGACTGGCAAAGCATCATTTTGGAGGCCTCGGCTGAACCCATGCTGGTATGCATGTGATAGATGTATAGTCATGATCCCTAGTTGATTCTGTTTGCTCTGAAGTTTCCTTTCTTGAGGCTTTCCAGCACGGTTCTGGGAAAATCATCCAGGCAACAAGGTATTGTCCCTGGAATCTCAATGCTCAATATTACATCTTGGGGCAGGTGTAGCATCCAAAGCAGTCACGACTCTATCAGAAGCATTAGACGCACAGGCCATGCCACTCTTGTGGCAGAGAACCTGAGCAGAGCTGGAAGTAATGGAGCCACTCCTCCATTTTCCTGAAAGGGAGGGAAGGGAGAAGGGGAGAAAGCAAAACAATATGGGAGGGAGGGTAAAAACCCACAAACAAACAATGATCGGAACTGCTGCATGAGAAAACCAATAATAGGACCCCAAAACCCATATAACCTAAGTCTTCTAAATTACATAATGGATACCAAGATAACACCTTATTACACCTTCAACAACTCAAAGAAAACAAAAATAAATTAATAAGAAATGAGTTTAACAACACAAAAACAATCAATCAAAAAATAGAGAAAGCCAAGAAAGCCTTTAGCCATTCTGATCCTATCAAATGTAGAAAGAAAATGAGTAATGTCTCTTGATAAGCACTCAAACAGAAAAGTAAACTGCCTCTTGCTGATAGGTAAATCAATAATTCAAAATGTTGTGTCTCCTAAAACAGTGATCAAGAGAAGGATCTCTTGCACCAGGAAGTTTGAGAAAAATAACCTTAACAAAAGCAACACAAAATGTTAGAGGTAGAAGAAAGGATCTTAAGAGTCCAACTTTGTCATTCACATATGAGGAAACAGGCTTAGAAAGGGGAAATGACTTGGCCAAAAAAAAAAAAAAAAAAAAAAGAGAATAAAGCTAGTTAGTGGCAAAGCCAGGAGTAGACCCTAAAATCCTAAATCCCAATCTGCTAATAATTTTTACTATGCCAGTGCTATACTCTACTCATTAACTACTTCTGAGCTACTGGGTGACTGAGCACATTATAATCACATTCTTAAAGATATCTCTATTTCTCTTATCTTAAATCTATTAGTTTGCAGACAAAACGATTCAAGCTTTGATTTTTGAAGATTAAAAAAGAATTCTGAACATCTTTAGTCCAGGATACTTAACCTCAAAAATGAACTGATAGGCCATCATCTGAAATACACCACACAACTACCATTTTATCTTTTAGGAAATTCTGAAAATAGTCTTGAAGAAAATTGCTAAATAAAAATAAACATTTTTAAAAGACTGAAATACTGTATATCCAAAGGAAATGAAATCTTTTTAAAATTGTTTTTATACAATTTTGTGCACAGTATCACAATAGAGTACTTAATTGACAGAATTCTGAGTAGAATAATAAATTTATATGCATGCTTTTTAGAGATGCAAAACAACTAAGTATATATAGTACTAAAACATACCATATTTTAAAATTTGATATATAAAACAATTCAAAGGAATATACTGAAAGATTGTTAAATATTTCTGTGAGAATAGGGTAGTGAGAACATAATATAGTATGATGTGATTTTTTTATAATAAATGTCATATACTTAAAAGTTAAGCATAAAAAATAAAACATTTTATAGAATTATTATAGAATTCATTTAAATTTATATTAGCATATATAGGTATTTTAACTATTAGGTTCAAAATTAGTATCTTGATATGAAGCTTTTGATTCAAAAATATGACTAAGGCATAATAATATGAAGCTTTTGATTCAAAAATATGTCTAAAGCATAATAATCTGTACTCAAAGATGGTGGAATTCATAAAATAATAATAAAGTAAACAAATAATCAAAAAGCTAAACAATGGTTTGAACCATTTTTTTAGTCATGTGTTCAATGATGTCTACAGGTTAATGAAAAGCAGCTATCTTCTTTCAGCTGAGGGTATCGGAAAACTTAATATTAAATTACTTTTTAAAAAAATTTAGTAGTAGACAAAAGCTTTCTGGAATTAAGAAGCTATGGTTATTAACAATTTATACATAGGCTGTGCTCTCTGAATAACCCCAAATTATAAAATGTATATTTCCTGATTTTACACAAAAATCTAAGCCAGTTTTAGAAAAATTTTAACAAGAAAAACTATATTAACATTAACATTGAAATAAATACAGAAAATTTGAAATCACAGAACTAACTAAATAATTTTTATACGAGAAAAGTGAAAACAAAGAATTTACTCACGTATCAATTTAATTTGAAATTTCAAATTTAAAGGCAAGACATTAGGTCAGAAAAATCAATCACTTTTTATTGTTGTTGTCGGAGAGATTTTTCTGCTATAGGGTACGTGCGCTCGCCAGAGTGACAGAGACAGAGAGACAGAAATCGAGAAATCACCCCCCCGGGAGGGATAGCCACACTGCCACACTCCCTTTTCCTCTGTTCATCTCCTGGGATCTTGGGCACACACATGCACCTGGCATGAGTTTGAAGCCACTGGGTGGGGACTTGAACCATGGCCAGTCATGGGAGTCCAGTAACTTAACCATTATGCCATCTGCTGGCCCCAATGAATCACTTCTGATAACACTAGAAATTCAACCTTTTACTCCATTTCTCATATTCTGGAAGGATCTATTTCTCATATTCTGGAAGTCCTAATATCAGCAAGGAACAGAGAACAGGAAAAAAAGCCTGGGTATCATGTTTTAATCTTAAGTAGAAAGGAAGAAAGGTCACCACTCCTGACTGTATTTCTTTCACTGCTGGAAATATCAACACAAAAAAAGAGTGCTGGTGTCAACTGCCACCAGCTAAGATTATCTACACCTATCTACTGGTTGGAGGCCTGTGTCACACGCAGATGACTTAAAATACTTATCTGTGCCACATATAGACCAAATAAGTTTTTAAAATCACCTTCAAAGTGTTAGATATTTGAAATTCTTAAAACAGAAAAACAAGTAAAATTTTTCACTTAAAATGCTACCTTTGTTTTCCAAGCATAATAAAGGAAAACCAAAGCACTTTTGCTAACCAAATAGGACCACCATAGGAAAAATCACAGAAAAAAAATTATTCCAGATTTAGCAAATTTGTATAGAATATAGATTAAAAACATGTACAGGAGACAGAAATTAGGAAATTTTTAAACTGGAAACCATGTGAAAGTCAATGATTAAAGTATCTGTGATAGGAGTCAGTAGGTGGTGTGATAGTTAAAGACACTGGACTCCCACATGGCTGACGACAGTTCAAGTCCCAGACCTGGCGACTTGCTTTCTCACTTTCCCTATCTCTCTATCTCTCTGTCTCTCACTGTCCCTCTCTTGTCAAATTAAAACAAATCAATAAATTTAAATAATAAAAATAATTCTTAAAAAAAGTATTTGTGATATACTTTTTCCATTAATTTTGCTGAATTCAGATGAACAATCATTAAGTATCTTCATTAGCATGAACAACATCCAAGAATCATTAGTCTCTTCCCAAAATATGCTGGATTAACAGTATAGAAACTTCATCAACACAATACTCACACCAAGTCAGTAGAATCAAGCAATCATTTGCATATTTTCTAGTTTATAAGGGAGAAATATTACAAAATGATACAATAATAATTGGAAATGGACCCACTATAATTAAGTAGACCTTCAATTAATAATGGTCAATTCCTGGGACCAGCACTTAGCGTAATGGCTATGTTGCTGAACTCCCATGTAGTCGACTACGGCTCGAGTTGAGTACCAGACCTAGACGCTTGCAAATCACACTGGGCACATGTGCATGCATGCTCAAAATTCCGAGAGAAGAATGGAGGAGAAGGAATTGAGGCATGGCCATCCCCCCTGCAGGGTGATTTCTCGCTTTCTGTCTCTCCGTCTCTCTGTCTTTCTGGCGAGTGCACGTGCCCTGAAGCAAAAACCTCTCAAAAAAAAAAAAAAAAAAGGTCAAAAAAAAAAAAAAAGTCAATTCCTTTTCCTACTCACCAAATCAAATTTTGAGAACACTAGATTTACTTCGGTGAAAATAATTTATCTAGGGCCACTAACAGAGGAATTATGAGAAACAGTACAGCATATTACTGAACCCAATTAAGCTTTCTTCAACAATAAAATAAGTATATTGGGTGGAAGTAGTTATATAAAAATCTCTGCTTTAAGACAAAGTTGAAGAGAAAAAAAGAATATTTATTTAGAAAAATCTAGCAATTTAATTTTTTACTTTCAAAAGCTCAAATTAAAATATATTTTTTATATATTCTGCAAATTGTAAGAATGAAATATAATCCAAATAATTTGGTTTGGGGGGAATGATCTCTTCAGGGATAGTTCACTATACAAAGACAAGCCTAGTTTAATGATCCTCAACACTAATATTGTTAACTCTGATCACACATCTTCTAAACTAGGGCTCGATCACGGTGCAGATATTAAATTAAAATAAAGGTTATTAGAACACATTTGGTCAGAAGCCAGCAGGTGGCATGTTGGTTAAGGGCACTGGACTCTCACATGGCCTACTGCAGTTCTGAGTCCCAGACCCTGCGGCTTGCTTTTTCACTCCCCCTTCCCCACCCTGGCCTTCTCTGGTCAAATTTAAATAAATAAATGTTAAATGAAATAATTCTTTAAAAAAATACATTTGGTCAAAATATACCATTATATTGAAATAAAGGAATCAAAATGTAATTTCATTGCTAGAGCAATTATTAAATTGTAACAATAATAAAAAATTATACAAATAGATGTCTTTTTAAATAAAGAACCAGTTTACTGAGAGGGGGGAAAAAAAGAGTTATTTTTCACAGGGTCTCACCATTCCTGACGCAGCCTCCCAGTTAATTAGTATTATAGACACATAACACAGCACTTGGTTTATTTAGGTTAGTCTGGGAACCGAACCCCAGTCTCTCACTTGGCCTTCGCCTCACCCAGGAGCACCCTAACACTTGTACCACTGCAGTTGGGCCAAAAAGAACTAAATGCAAGCCCAACTAACAAGTATTTGAAAGGCAAATGAAACACTATTCCAATGTCACATTCAAATAACTGACTTTATGTGTACAACTTTTTAAAGCCTCACATATTGTTTAGTATTATTATTTTGTCTTACCAAAAGCATATAAAACATAAGCTATAAAATATGAGGTAAATTCTAAGTAATACTAAATTCAAAATACAAGGGTAGTCTATCAGTTATGTTTTTCCTAAAAGTTGTACCAGAACAACGATAACAGTCAGTATGATCAAGCTATATTTTATCATTTTTTTCATTAATTAAACACAATAAAACTATTTTATAGTTTAGATCACTTTATCTCATATATACAGTATATATACTTTCAAATATTAATGACGCTAAATAATGACGACTGTTTTAAGTGACCTCAAAATCTATCATAGCTTTAAAGTAGAAAAAGTAAATAAAAGTGAAATCTGTTGTAAAACTTTCACACGATGTATATAAATTTTAGGAACTAAAAGTATTTATTTCCTCAACTTCAGGAACATTGAAACTTCACTGGCTATAAACTAGGTTATGTATATTGAGTCTAGCAAATTCATTCAGTTCTCATTTAATTATAATTAAAATTAAATGCTTGAACAAGAAAACAGTTACAGAGAAATTTATTGGATCCAAATAGTTAAGCATTTGCAATAATATACTATTTACCTCTTCATAAACACCAACACCAGAAATGTATTACGACACTGCTAAAAGGCAAAGCACATGAAATTTTTACATAATTTATATACAATTACACTATGCTGACTACCAAAATACATCCCACTCAAAAAATACTAATTGAAAAAAAATAATTCTAATACTTAATCATGATGATCTAGAAAACGTATTTTTAATATATGCTTGGTGCATATTCAAATGTGCACAAAAATACCATCAAAACTAAAATAGTCCAAGAAGGTATTTGTATCCCCAACATAACTAGATAACCTATGGGTGATAGATATAATGGATATTAAACAAGTTATTAATTATTAATTCCATATTTTATTAAAGTACATTAACTGAGTATAAAGACATGTTCTAAATAAAATTCAATTGTTCTCCTAAATAATCAATGTGCTAGTACTTTTTAATCACAAATACAAGATTGAATTAAAGACATTTTCCAATAAAATACTACTTGCCAGTTTCCCAGAGATATGATTGGATAACTTAAAAGATGAAAATTATATTTTGACAAGTTCTAACACAAAAAAGAACTATCATATCTTAGCAACACTCTTATGTGGCAACTTAATATTAAATTAAGGTTGATTACTCACAGTTAAGTTAGGATATAGAATAATTTAAACATTATTAGCCTTTCAGCAACATTTGAGATCTCCTGATTTATAGAAAAACAAATAGCATGTATAAATGTAAAGGACTAAAACCATATTTTAAAAATAATAAAAATTTAAATGCCTTCCTAATCTGGCTGTGATAATATACTATAAGATCTCAGATGAATACATTTTATGCCTTTACCATTCTATTCTGGACACCACACCTATCCCATAAAACATCTGGAAATACATTTTTTAATTAAGAAAAAAAATAGGTAAGGGCCAGCAGGTGGTGTGGAGGTTAATTAAGGTGGCTAGATCTCACATGGCCAACTATGTGGTTTATGTTCTGGACCAAGCAGCTTGAAAAACACACCAAACACATATGCAAGTGTACCCAAAATCCCAAGAGGAGAATGGAGGAGAAGGAATTGAGGCATGGCCATACCCCCAGGTGGTGATATCTCACTTTCTCTCTCTGGTGAGCACAGAGAGAGAAATTAAAACCAAAAAACTAAAAAACAGTAAAACTAAAAAATAAATAGCTAAGCAGAATCTGAGTATTCATGTCCACAATTATGCTCTATTCAAAAGTATAAAACTGTTCATTTGGCTTAATAAAAACATTTTCTGAATGCTGATCTTTGAAATAAAGAAACCCATCAACATCAGCAAGACACAAAACACAGCTATACTAAGAGATGATCCAATAGCAGTTACCTACTCAGTTAATTTAGTTTCTTAAAAAATTTTATGTGTGTTTTCATGTTTTCTTGATCTTAAAGCTTACTATTAAGAATAAACTCGGGACCAGCAGTTAGCACAATGGGTATGTTGCTGGACTCCCACGTAGTCAACCACGGTTCGCGTCCTGGACCCCGTGGTCTTAACTCCCGCCAGGCGCGTGTGCGTGCATGCCCAAGATCCCGAGAGGAGAATGGAGAAGGGATTGCGGCGTGGCCATCCCCCCTGGGGGGTGATTTCTCGCTTTCTGTCTCTCTGTCTCTCTCTGGCTGGCTGGCGAGCGCATGCACCCTATAGCAAAAACGTCTCCAAAAAAAAAAGAATAAATGCATGGTCAGTATAATGCTCTTTAATAAAATCCTCTCGAATAATGGATTTTTGGTGCTCAAATCAATCAGAGAAAATTGCATTCAACCTTTTCATTTTATAGATAGAAAACTTTGGCAAAAGTAGTTAAAGTCACTTGTCCAAGATCATACAGATAGTTATTAGAAATGTTAGAAGTTAGATATCCTTAGCTCCATTACTGCAAAATTACATCAACTTATACTACACTATCTTCTAATCAAAGGTTGAGTTGGGGCGTACTACCATCCAGTATTTAAAAGATAGGTAGAGACACCTGGGTTAAAGTCTTCATATTTTTTAATACCTTTGTTTTCTTTCATCTTCACCTCTATGAGTGTCTTTGTTCTATTTTTTTTTTCCTTCACCCAGACAAGTCTTAGTTAAAATCTGTACAGGCTGTAGTGTTTACATTTAAAACTTTGTTTATCTCTTTTTAAAGTTAATGTTAGCATACTGTTTACTATTGTTTACCTTCATTTTATTTGAAAAATATAAACAGTCTAGGCACTTTGTAAATTGATACTTATTTTGAAAGCAATGTATTAAATATCAGAATTATCTCTTTTTTTTGTCACTCTCACAGGTCTTAATAAACAGGACCACCATACTGATGGCAACAAAAAACAATAATCAAATATATATAGAGAGAGGAGTCTGTTATTATCAATTTATTGAGAGGCAATTCACTTTCATCAATAATCCGTCAAAATGAAAATAAGTCTCCAAAAAATAATCACAGTAAACACAGAAATATAAAATTGACAGTTCTGTATTTATAACACACCCTAAGCTAGGTGTGTTAAAACTGATAATAACTTTTTCTTAAGGTTTATGAGTTTTGGCCCATTTTCTGGCCTTTGTTTCAAACTTGCAGAAAGACTGTGATCGTGTCTTTCTAAGGAAGGTACTCCTGGATTTTACAACCTGCTGGCTGTTCCGTTGCTTCTGTTTGTGCCCACGCCTAGAGTGTGTTATAATCTTTTTAAAGTCCTTACAGATGAAATCATACCTATTCTCAGGATCATTGTCGTCGTCATCATCATCCACTGTGACAGGCACCGATTTAGATAAAGCTTCATCTCCTTAGGGGAAAAGAATGTACTTAAAATTAGCTTTAAATTACATAAGTAAAACTCTGTAAAATAAAACTGAAAGCCAGAGACATTACAGTAAATAATGGGTTCTAAACTCTACCCTGGAATTCAAAACATGAGTAAAATGAATTTTTATGGAAAGCTTAATAGAAAATTTGTTAAGTAACAGCTGTAAAATGACAGAGTTGAATCTTAGACATTTCAAAGTTCCTTCTCAGAGCACAAATGTTTTAAAGCTCATCCTTCTCAGAAAAAATTTTATAGCAATAATCATTACATTAGCATAAATTTCTGACTAAAATAATCTTTCCAGTAGCCCATTTTAAGTTCGAAGCTAACACATGTCTAATTTATCCTGCATTATTAAAGAATGATAACACTGCTATTAATATTTTGGTAGTACAAAGTAATATAAAAATTGAATTTATTTTGTATTCATGACTTGAATTAACAAAGCCATTTCAAGTATACCAAAACTTAATTCCTTATAAAAAAAGATCGCATTTTATCCTTTGATTAAAAATCTAAACAGGGAACCAGCAGTTAGCATAATGGCTATGTCACTGGACTCCCACATAGTCAACCGCGGTTCACGTCCCAGACCCAGTGACTTAAAACTCACGCCGGGCGCGTGTGCGTGCGTGCCCAAGATCCCGAGAGGAGAATGGAGGAGAAGGGATTGCGGCGTGACCATCCCCCCTGGGGGTGATTTCTCGATTTCTGTCTCTATGTCTCTCTCTGTCTATCTGGCGAGCGCACACAACCTATAGCAAAAACCTCTCCAAAAAAAAAAAATCTAAACAGAATAACATCTGTTCATTTTGTGTATATAAACTTCACCTCCAAAAATGCCTTATGTATTGAACTTTCGTTACCACCATGCATGCTGAAGTGTCAGGAAGAAGTGTGCTAATGTTTACTATTCACTTTGAAAAGCACCAGAGACTTCATGGGCATTACACTGAGTGAAAAAACACAATCTTGAAAGGTTACATACTTCATGAGTCTAATTAATAAACAAAATTATAGAGAAGAAAAATGGATTACTAGTTTCCAGGGATTAAGAATAGAGGTTGGACCAGCAGTTGGCATGGTGGTTAAGGTGATGGACACTCCCACATGGCCAACCACAGTCTGGGTCCCAGACCTGGTGGCTTGCTTTCTCACTTTCTTTCTCTCTCTCTCATTTTCTCTCTCTCATCAAATTTAAATAAATGAATGAATAAATAAAATTAAAATAAATCATTTTTAAAAAAAGAATAGAGGTAAGTTGGGCTAGCTAGTGGCGTGATGGTTAAGGTGACTAGATCCCACATAGCCAAATCTGTGGTTTGAGCCCTAGACCCAACAGCTTGAAAAGCAAGCTGGACCCATGTGTGTGCATGCCCAAAATCCAAAAAGCATAAATGGAGAAAAGACTGCAGTGCAACCATGCCCCATGTGGAGTGCTGTCCCACTTTCCCTGTCTCTGTCTCTCTCCAGGGAGCACATGCACTCTCTAGAAAATTGAAGGGGGAAAAAAAAGACAAATATCTACAGTTTTAAGATTAATATGCTAAATATAGAAAAGCAAAAATAAAATCTCATAACATACCAGCAAACTCACAATAAATAAACTCATTCAATGAGAACAATCTTCAAATAAAATACTACCAGTAATATTACTGTTGTTCCCTCTTTAAGACACCTTTCAAAATGTGACCTGGGGATCAGCAGATGGCGAGGTGGCTAAGGTGCTGGACATTCCCACATGGCCAACCACAGTTCAAATCCCAGATCTGGTGACTTGCTTTCTCACTTTCTCTTGCTCTATCTTCCTCCCTCCCTCCTTCCCTCCCTTGACAAATTAAAATAAATGAATAAATTAAATTAAAATAACTCTTTAAAATAAATGAATAAATGAAATTAAAATAACTCATTAAAAAAAAAAAACTTGACCTATCCTTCATAGTCAAGGTCAAATTCTACCTGCTCTTTGTAAGACTTCCCCAAATACTTAAATAGATTCCTTGCCGTTTACTCCATGGTCCTATAATAGCTTTTTAATCTTTCTTCTGGTACTTTTGTTTTAAAAATAATGGAGTCTAGCCAGTGGAGTAGTGGTTAAGGCAATGGATTCCCACATGTTACACTGTGGTTCAAGTCTCAGACCTGGCAGCTTGAGAATCATGTTGGATGCATGTGTATACATGCCCAAAGCCCCAAGAGAAGAATGAAGGAGAAGGGACAGCAGCATGGCCATACTCCTTGGGGGGGTGGGGGGGTGATTTCTCACTTCCCCTTCTCTCCAGTGAGTATGCACACCCTATGGCAAAAACTTAAATAAAATAAAAAATAATGATTTAACTATGCCTATCTTGCATTAGGATGCAATCTCCCAGAACCATGTTCTTCATCTTGGTTGCTAATACCATTCTGAAGTCTCAATTTCTAAGAAAATACTGTATCTGTGATAGGTCACTCAAATATTGCTAAATAAACTGGAATCCTCTAAACTCATGGGGGGGAGATGAAGCTATTTAAGATTTCCTAAAGTTGTCGCCTAAAATTAAGCTGGACACATTTGAGGAACATATGAATTCAGCATGCTTATATTAGCATGCAAATAAACTCTTAGGGAATGTCATCTATTAATATCACCGGCATATACCCAAACTTACCTTGAAAAACAGTACTGTTTTTTACATAGCGCTTATTTTTCAAGGTCTTTCATGTTCTAGTCTCCCTAAGTATTTTCATTGACAAAGCCCAGTTTTTTGATAGGTTAAATTCCCAGCAAATTTATCTTCTTTTGTTCATCCAAAGTTATCAGCTTAGTCCCAAGAAACATCCAGGTTAATAAAATCACAAACAAGACTTGTTCCATCAAACAGCTGAAAGACTGGGATCTGCTGAAGTGATGGATTCTCAAGGCTTTTCTCGATATATGCCTGAGAAATAGCTTACCTCCTAATCAGCCCACTAGTCCTTCAGATCAAAGTTAAATAAATCAAAATAGAACACAATAATCATGACTAGGACTGAGTTAAGGACTTATTGGGAGACAAATCTTTTTAACTATTTGCTATATATTATCACCATTTCTTTTTTTTTTTCTTTTTTTTTCTTTTTTTGGAGAGGTTTTCACTATACGGCATTTGCGCTCGCCAAAAAGATGGAGAGAGACAGAGAGATAGAAACCAAGAAATCATCCCCAGGGGGGATGGCCACACCGCAATCCCTTCTCCTCCATTCTCCTCTTGGGACCTGAGACATGCACACACACATGCCCGGCGTGAGTTTAAGCCACCGGGTTCGGGACTTGAACCGTGGTCGACTACATGGGAGTCCAGCGACATAGCTGTTACGCTAACTGCTGGTCCCGTATTACCATTTCTTAAAGAATAATGAATACATATTGCTTATTATACTAAACATTAATACCTCCAAACACTAAAAATGTATAATAGAAATTTTCATATATGTCAAATCATCTGAGATTCGGTAAATGAAAAGTAGTAAAATATTTTAAATCAAACGTTGACTTCATCAGGGAAGCTGTTTAATCAAAGAAATTAATTTTCTACAGTTTAAGATCAGTTCAATAGCCAACAATTTGCAAATGGGAATATTTCAAATAACTAATCACAATTGCTCTTATACTCTAATCCTTAAAAAGATTTGGGAACCAGCAGTTAGCGTAATGGCTATGTCGCTGGACTCCCACGTAGTCGACTCCGGCTCCGGGTGGCTTAAAACTCACGCCGGGCGCGTGTGCGTGCGTGCCCAAGATCCCGAGAGGAGAACGGAGGAGAAGGGATTGCAGCGTGACCATCCCCCCGGGGGAGGATTTCTCACTTTCTGTCTCTATGTCTCTCTCTGTCTGTCTGGCGACCATACGCGCCCTATAGCAAAAAACCTCACCAAAAAAAATAATTATAAATATAGAAAGGCCAAAATAAATCTCATAACACACCAGTGAACTCACATTAAATAAGTCAATTAGATTCTGTATTTTTAATACAAGTCCACAATCCCTCGTAAATAATCATGAAATTCAAAAAGCTTTCCAATTGAAAGGTTTTATAAGCTGATGTCTAAGGTCATTTGGTTAAAAAATCTTTTGTGAACTGTTTATTCTTCTAAGTGTGAATATTCAAATGTTTTGCTATCAAAATGTGTATGTTTGATTATGTGGTTTTGCATCAGACCCCACTGTGGCTTTTTTAGATTATGTAATAATTTTTCTTTATGATTCTTCTAAAAACAAAACACATTTTAAATTCTAAAACACATTAGGCCCCCCAATCTCAGACAAGAGAGTCTGTGGACCTATAGTTACAACAGTCATACAGGCAGAGCTCCACCTAATAGTCTGATGGGACAGAGAACTAAATTAAAGCATGCACCATGCATATCATACGTGATTCTCAAATAATTGGATAAGGTTTCCACACTTAGTTCTCAAATCAAGTCATTAAAAAAGTCCTTCATAAAAGAAATTTGAAGAGTGGCCAGCAGGTGGTGTGGTAGTTAGGGGCTATTCCCCTACATGGTTGACTATGATTCAAGTCCCAGACCCAGCAGCTTAAAAATTAATCTAGTCATGTGTGTATGTAAGCCCAAAATCCAGAGAGGAGAATGAAGAAGAGACTGTGGTGTGGCCATCTACCCTGGGAGATGATTTCTCACTTCCCTCTCTCCGTCACTCTCCAGCAAGCACACATGTCCTATAGTAAAAACTAAGAAAAAAAAAATTTTTTTTTAATTTCACATACCATTATACCATAACCCAGCATTAATTTCCATAACATAGATCAATGTCTACTGACTAACTGGTACCACTCAGATTTTCTTTCATGAACTACTTCTTTTTACTCCAGAGAAAAGTATTAAATATTGAGAAGGAAAATCTGCTATCTGCCCAACAGATTTAGGGTCCCTGATTCAGAATAATAACAATGTTTGAAATATCTCCCAATGATGCATAAAAATAAAGGAGGAAAGACTCGGTAGTAGATCTCTAAATAATTTTAAAATAGTTTTTTCCTAAATAATAACCTTGGATTTTATTGGCTTCAGGGAAAATTAGACAAAGCAGTTATTCAAGAGAGGGAAAGTACAGATATAAATTTATTTTTGCATACCTGAAGATTGGCAAAATCCAGTATGCGAAGACAGCACTAAATTTTCAATCACAGGCTTAATTTTCTGTTCATCACTGCTCCCGTCACCTACAGAATTCTGATCATCATCTCCTATATCAGAAGATGATGATGAAGTAATATCAGCTTGCTTCCTTTTAGTGCTTGTTCTTAGGGAGTTTCTCTTTTTCTCTTTGATGTTGCCTGCCTTCTTTTTTTTAGTTGAAGTTCTTTGTTTTTTCTGCTTTTTATTATCTTCAGAACTTTCCTCAGCATCCGAAGATGATGAGCCACTTCGTGTTTCCTTGGTATTTCTCTTTGAATTTAAATTTCTTCTTTCTCTCAATTCTATTCTCTTCAGTTTCTTATCAGAAGAGTCATGGCCATCTTCTTTCACTGAATATTTCTCAGTATCAGATGATGAACAATCTTGTCTCTTCCTTGAACTCTTTTCAGGCAAGTTGCACCTTTTCTTCTCTCTACCAGATGCTCCATTCTTACTCTTTTTATCTTCTGAAGACTCACAACTATCTCCTTTTCCTGGTAACTTATCAGTATTATCAGATAATTCATCTTTCTTTTTAGAAGTTTTATCTTTTATTTTTTTACTTTTCTTTTCCCCATCTGTTGTATCATTCTTATTTTGTTTTACACCCTTAGGAAAATGACATATATCTTCTTCCTCAGGTAATTTCTCAGTGCCATCAGATGATGATTCATACTGTTGTCCCATCTTAACTATTTTTTTCTTCAAGTCTATAGTTTTCTTCTCTTTTTCCTCAGTTACTTTTTTGCTCTGCTTTTTATCATCTTCAGAGGATTCATCACTCTGCTCTTTCTTTGGAAATTTCTCAGCAACATCAGATAAGTTACCCTGCACTCTTCTGCACATTTTACTTTTCAGATGCTTACTCTTTTCTTTAGTTTCGGCAACCTTTTTGTCCTCTGGAAAGTTAAAATTCTCCTCTTTCCCAGAAGAAAGCTTATCAGTACCATCAGAGGAAATAACTGGCTGTTGCTTGCTACAAAGTCGTTCTCTTAATTCCATGATGGTCTTATCTTTATCAACTGTGCCTTCTGCTGAAGAGAAATTCTTTCTCTCTGGTTTCATTTCTGCATCATCAGATGATCCTTCCTGTGCAGTCTTCAAACTATTCTGCCCTTGATTATCCATCCCTTTTTTGCTGTGTTTTTCATCTTCAGAAGAATCATAATCTTTTTTATGTGAAATTCTTTTTTTGGGTGTTCTGGCAGCCCCAATTTTACTCATGCTCTTTATCTCTTTTTCTAATTCTGAGTCATAATTAGAAGATTCAGAATGGTTTTGTCGTTTCTTTTTAGAAATTATAGAGCTTTTAGTTGATCTGCCTTTTTTAATATCAAAATCCGAGCCAGAAGTAGAACTTTTTCGTTTCCTTTTTCCTTTATCATCTTTCCCTGTTTGAGTCTTTAAGTCATACAAAGTCTTATGATTTGTATGAGTGTCATTAATATCAGTATCTGAAGAAGAACTGTGACTCATCCTGCTTACCTCTTTAAGGATCGCTAGCATTTCATCAGAATCTGAATTTTGATCCACAATCTCTGATTGCTTAGATTTAGGCAATTTATTAGGCTTCGGATTATCTACAGCACTGTCAGAAGAATTCCGCTTGTCTTTTTTTCTCATTGTTTTTTGTGTCTCCTTAACTGTTTCATTACTTTCTTCATCTGAATTAGATGTTGCGGGGTTGTTTTCTGTCTGTCGCCTCAAGGGTGTAGTCTTTACACGTGGAGATCTTCGAAGATCAGACTCCTCTAAAACAAATGAAACTTCATTTTCAACTAAATGCTCATTATCACTGTTTCCATGTCCAGATCCACATTTTTCTGACTTGGCTTTCAGATTAGAACTTTTATAGCCATCTTTATCTTGTAGAACTTCCTGACAATCAGTACCTTTAACTGGGGAATTAGAAAGGGAAACAGGGGTGAGTTGAACGTATAATTCTTTTCTTACTTTAGCTGTATTTTTTGATTTAATACCTCCTCTGTTGTCTTTTGAATGAATATTTAATTTTACAGATGAACTCTCCAGTTCCTGCTCAGTTCCACTGTTACCATCGCCCTGATAGTCAGCTGAACACTGAACTTCCATAGCAGTCTCAAGATTCTCAAAAATGTCTTCTGGAACTGAAGAAGGAACAGATACAATATCCATATCTAAGTCTTCAGAAGTGTTAGCAGGTTCATACTGAGGTTCTTCTTTTCTATCAGATTTCTTATGTTCACCAGTAGTATTTTTATTCAACCTTTGTTCTTCTACTAGAACACTCTGATCCATATGCTCACTATCTACCTGTTTTCTTGATAGTTTAACTTCTGATTTTGAAATATCCTTCCTTTCCAAAGCACAAGGTTTTTCTCCTTTTCGTATTTTTGTTTCAGACTTAGCATCTATGACTTTATGCTCTTTGGTATTTTTCTCTTTGTTTACAGCATTCAAAGCTCGAATCTCCAAATTCAAATCTTCTTCTAAAGCAAGATGAGCCTTCTTTATATCAGCCAACACAGATTTAAAAGCCTTAAGCTGACGTAACTTTGTAGCAGAACTAATTTCAGAATTTTCTGTTGCCTGCTTCAAAAATTTAACATAACTGGAGTTCATGTTGGCTGTGGTCTCAATTAGTTTTTTTGTTTTCTTTATCATCTCTTTGGGTACAATTAGTGCTGAGTAAGAGTAGGTTACAGAACCAGAACATGAAACATCTAATTTCTTCTCTTCTCCATTACAATTTGAACTATTCTTCTTTGGAGAAAATCTGGAAGTATGGTCAAACACTTTATTACTCTTCTCATTGTCAACTTTTATCTTCTTCTTATTTTGTTGCAACAACTGTTCTAAATTCTCAAATACGCTGTTACATGCAGTGACCAAGTCCAATAAAGGTTCTGGGTGACAAATGTAGCAGTACCACTGGTTGTTTTCATCCATTATTGTAGACAACTCCTTTCGACCAAGGTTGCGCAAAATGCATTTTTTGCAGAAGGCATTATGGCAAAAGTCGCAACAAATCAAATTTCCACCTTCTGCACACCATCTGAAATGTTTTAAAGATTATAATATTACTTCTAATGAAACTCATTTTAATCTCTTCATTATTTAAAGTAAGAAATTTTTTGGCAATTTTAGTAATTAAGGTCACCTGCTTATTCTTTATTAAAAACTTAAACTAAACATAAGCTTAAGGGTTTGTAGAAAAGAACAATCTTCCATTAATTAAAGACATCGAAGATGATACTACAAAAAATAGATATAATAAAAGACTATGTAAAAGAATTCCTTAAAAACTAGACAAAAATTAATGTTAGTTCATCTTGATTTATTACCTACCTACATTGTTCATCCATTCCATCTGAGTCACGGCTAATATCATCACTCATGTAATACTTAAAGCAATTCTATTAAAAGAAAGGGGAAGGGAAAATTTTATTCAAAATTTATAACATTCATAGAGAACAAATAGTTTCCGTAATTAAAAAGTAAAGAAAATGTGTGTATGTGTTTTACAGAATCAAAGCAAAAACACTTTTTTTAATTGCCAGAAGGCATCTGTGCTTGCCAAAGAAAGACAGAAAGACAGGAAATGGGAGAAAGCACTTCTACAATGGGACTTAGTCACATTGTAAATCCTGTTCCTCCATTCTTCCATCCTGTCAGGACCCTACACACAGGCCCAACATGTTTTTTCAAGTCACCAGGACCAAGACTTGAACCACGGCAGCCACATGGAATCCAGCTTCCTTAACCACTAGGCTATGGGGCTAGCCTGAATAAAAAAGGTTTTATATGTTTCTATTTAATTTACTAATTAGCAATTTTAATAAATGAACTGACATCAGTACAAAATAGACAGCACCACTGCATGATGGCTGAGGCCGGCATGAAAGTGCAGGCTTGAATTCTGGCCCAAACTAAACACATCAAGCACAGTGGCACATGATTGTGGTCCTAGCTAACTAGGAGGCTGGGGCAGGAAAGCTGTGACATGACCCAATATACCCTCACAAGGCCAGATGACAACACAGTGGTAAAAAGTGGTGTGCTGCAAGGCAAACTGACATGGGAAGGTGGGTGGTTCACATCTGCAGACCTCCCTGAGTATGCTGGATATACATGTACCCATGACCCAGAGTGGGAAAGGCTGGGGGTAGACAGCAGCATTGGGACCTATTAGGGGTGCTATGTCTCTCTTTCTATCTCGTTCATGTAATAAATAAAAAATAACTTTTAAAAAATACCCCTTACTCCTTTTCCTTCTTCCCTCATTAAAAAAATTTAACAGTCACTATATATAAACAGCTACCATATATACAGATGAGCAATTAATCTCATTATCTTTAAATCTGAAAATAACTACTATGCAAATAGGAAGTATCATCAGAGAAAAGGATAAAGTTAATTAATATGTGGCTAGCCCCAAAGCACAGTGGTTAAGTACTGTGTATGGTAAGCCCAATCTGACAAAGCCAACCACAGTTCAATTCCTAGCCCCAGGGACTTGAAAAAATTGCCTGACGCATACACATGTGTGCTCAAGATCTTGATAGGATGGCAAAATGGAGGAAAAAGGAGTATGGCATGTCCATGTCTCAGTGGGGTATACTTTAGTGAGAGAAAGAAAAAGCACAAACATGTTCACTGGCAATTAAAAAACAAGATAAAGTTTGTTAATATGTAAATAAATGTAATGCCATACAACTAGTAAGATGCAAAGTTGTTATTCAAATCCAAGTTAGATTGACTTCAATATCCTTTCCAGTAGAGAATGGTAAGGTTCCATGCACATTGAAAAAAATTACTGATTACTAAAATGGGCTAGGCTCAGCAGACTAGCCCTTGAACAAAAGGGACCATACATAGGAACAAAGAAAGGGAACACATATTAGAAATTCAGGAATAACAGATTCAATTGTCACAATTTAAAACTAGACACAACAACATGTAGCCTAGCTAGGCTCCAACAGAATTAAATTCAAGGAAAGGAAGGATACAAACTGCTAGAGGATAAAGTCAACTTTGGTACATTTAAGTATGTCTATCAAAAATCCATGCAAGAAAAAAACCTAGAGCTAGAATTCCAAGGAAAACAATGCCTACCACTGCATTTCAAAGGCAGCTTTTTGGGCCTAACATGTGTGTCTATGTGCCCAAAGTCCCAAGAAGAGAACGGAGGAGAAGGGATTGCAGTGTGGCCATC
>NW_006159721.1:480545-494491 GCF_000334495.1 Tupaia belangeri chinensis
GCCGCCGGGGGGGGGGGGGGGTTTCCTTGCTTTCCGTCTCTCTCTGTCTCTCTGGTGAGTGCATGCGCCCTACAGCAAAAATCTCTATTAATAAAAAAAGCTTCTTATTGAGACACAAACTAACAGAGGAGATTAATCTTAGCAGTAATACAAAGTGTGGAAACCATAACCTTCATACTATAGATAGTCAAAATTAACTCCAAGTTCTTACTAATTAAATGTTCACAGACTATCAAAACTGTAATTCATAAGCTGTAATCAATACATATGAAACATTTTTAGTTCTATTATTTTTAAGTTATGTCAAAATCCTGCTCTACATGTGAGTTTATCTTTGGGGAAGTAGAGAAAAAAGAAGGTTATAAAACCCACACATATGAGTACATTGAGTCTTCAGGTTTTCAAACACACCAGGCTCTCTCTTACTTGCCAGCCTTTGACTACTACTATGTTGCCTCTGTCTAAAATATGCTGAACCAATTCCTATTTACAAGCCCAATTTTTATTCACAGTTCAGATATCAGCTTATAATACCTACACTGGAAAGTCACCTAACCTAAGTAAGTCCTAATCACATAGGCTTCCTGTATGCTCTCATAATCACACTATCTCCTCTATTAAAGTACTTACCAGGTATTATTTCTTTTACATTCAATCACTGTATATATCTGTCTTTCCCACTACAATGTAAGCCCTCCAAAAGCAGACTATTTTTTTCTTCATGACTGTGCCTCAAACATCTGGTATATGGTAAGTATTCAAGTATTTATGGAATAAATTACCAACAGATTATTACATACCTTACAAATAAGAACTTGCAGTGAAGGGTGTCTATAAATGGAATCTTTTTGAAAATGATTGACCTGTTGTCCACAAGCTGTGCAGCTCACAATTCCATGAAGCCCATCTTCTAGGAGAAAGGAGTGACTATTATTCACACTTGTATACATACACTTAGAAGAAGATACTCACTTTAGTCAGTATTTTGTAACTTTTGCATTCAAAATGAAATACTTCATAGTCCTTGGGAAAATGACATGAAAAGCAAGTTAATAATTTTATTGACTTACTGAAAACATGACAATCTTGGCAAATTCCAAGCTACAAATCCTAACTTGTTTCCTTTTACAGATGCAAACGCCATTTCTCAAAGTAACTTGATATACCATGAAGAGACCCCATCAAGAAATTATAAAAGTAGGAGTCGGGAGTTTTTCTTCATTTCATTATTATTTCAAAAGAATTAAGAAGTGATATATATGAAGCAGATTCTTTTGCAACTCTACACTTAAGTTAGGTATGCCATAAAGGTTATTATTCTCAAAGTGGAATTGTTTCCACAGATCCTATCAATACAGTACATGAACATCTGGCAATCTTATGATAATACCAATTTCTTCCCTAAGATTTAATTCATCACTAACCATGATGTCCATAATTTCTACACTGTCCATTCTGTATCAACACTCTCTACTATTTCCAAGTAAGGACAAATAAGACATTACAGGTCTATTTATCTTGGCAGCAAAACAGCTGGTGAGGAGGTGGAACTCCATTCTGCACTATTCACGAGAAAATATATTAACGGTAACCTACACAGAATAAGAGGAAAACTCTCCAGTCTCACTCTTGCTCACAGTTCTACTAAAACAGTGCTTTGCAACCTGAGTTGAACTTTAAAATTGCCTGAAGAAATATTTGAAAAACAGAGACAGTCATACCCACCCTTTAATCACTGATTTGAAATCTCTTAGACATTTATTTAAAATTTCACAGATAATCCTGATGTGCAACCAAGACCTTGATCTAAATAATATGGCAGATTATGATTTAAAAGAGACTGGTGAAAATGTCTGCATTCATAAATGAAGAGATGGCCAAAACACTTCAGTCTCTACCCCTAAGTAAATGATAAACACAACATACAATTCTCTCTCTCTCTCTTTTTTTCTTTTTTTTTGAGAGGTTTTTGCTATAGGGTGCGTGCACTCGCCAGACAAACAGAGACAGAGAGACAGAAAGCGAGAAATCACCCCCACAGGGGGAATGGCCACGCCGCAATCCCTTCTCCTCCATTCTCCTCTCGGGATCTTGGGCACGCACACACACGCGCCCAGCGTGAGTTTTAACCCACTGGGTCCGGGACTCGAACCGCGGTCAACTATGTGGGAGTCCAGCAACATAGCCATTACACTAACTACTGGTCCCCAATTCTCAATTTTTAATTTTCTTTCTTTCATTCTTTTATTTTTTTTAAGCATCTAGGTTCAAAATACCATGCATAAAAACATTATTGGGAACCAGCAGTTAGCGTTATGGCTATGTCGCTGGACTCCCACGTAGTCGACCACGGTTCGCGTCCCGGACACGGGGGCTTAAAACTCACGCCGGGCGCGTGTGCGTGCATGCCCAAGATCCCGAGAGGAGAATGGAGGAGAAGGGATGGCGGCATGACCATCCCCCTGGGGGGGTGATTTCTCACTTTCTGTCTCTCTGTCTCTCTGTCTCTCTGTCTCTCTGTCTCTCTGTCTCTCTGTCTCTCTGTCTCTCTGTCTGTCTGGCGAGCGCACGCGCCCTATAGCAAAAACCTCTCAAAAAAAAAAAAAAACATTATTACGGGGGCTGGCAGGTGGCATTGTGATTAAGGGTGCTGAACTACCACATGGCCAACCACAGTTCAAGTCCCAGACCTGGGGGCTTGCTTCTCACTTTCCCTCTCTTACTCTCTCACTCTCTGTACCTCTCTAGTCAAATTTAAATAAATAAATAAAGTGAAAATAATTCTTAAAAAATCATTATTACAAGTATTTTTATTTATCAACAATGAAAGAGTTTAATGTATAAGGAAATAATCATACTTTTCCAGAAGATAAAAGAATTTGTAGCTGGCAGATGGTGTGGTGGTTAAGGGCACTGGACTCCCCACATGGTCAGCTATAGTTCGAGTCCCGAACCTGTCTGCTTACTTTCTCACTTTCCCTCAAACTCTCTCTCTCTCTCTCTCTCTCTGTCCCTCTCTGGACAAGATAAAATAAATGAATAAAAATAAATAAAATAAATAAAGTTAGATTAAAAAAATAATTCTTTAAAATAAAAAAATAGACAAGAATTTTAAGGTATATTACTTTTGTTGCTAATATAGCATTGAAAAATCACATTTTTCAGGACCAGCAGTTGGCATAATGGCTATGTTGCTGGACTCCCATGTAGTCAACTTTGGTTCAAGTCCCAGACCCAGTGACTTAAACTCATGCCAGGTACGTGTACATTCATGCCCAAGATCCCAAGAGGATAATGGAAGAAAGGGACTGCGGCATGGCCATACACCCTGGGGGGAGGATTTCTCACTTTCTGTTTCTCTGTCTCTCTCTGTCATTCTGGTGAGCACATGCACCCTATAGCAAAAACCGCTCCCCTCCCCCCCAAAAAAAATCACATTATCTCACTTTTTTTACTACTGTTTTATCTGCTGTATTTTTTCATTTCAAATAATAATTTCATTCAGATAAACTAACTTTATTTATTAATTTATTTTAATTTGACCAGAGAGGAGTGGGGGGTACGGAGTAGTGAGAAAGCAAGCTGCCAGGTCCAGGACTCGAACCACAGTTGGCCATGTGAGGGTCAATCACCCTTAACCACCATGCCACCTGCCAGCCCCCAAAGATAAACTAACAAAATAAAAGCCAGAGTATGAATGTTCATCCAATATTAAGTAGTATTTACTAAGTTTCTTCTATGTGCTTTTGCATATCACTCAAGAATTAAAAACTAGGTTATCCTGGGCCAGCAGGTAGTAGCATGGTGGTTAAGGCATTGGATTGCCATATGGTTGACCACAGTTTGAGTCCAGGGCCCAGCAGCTTGAAAATCATACAAGGCACATGTGAGGGAATTACCAAAATCCCAGGAGAATGGAGAAGGGATTATGGCATGGTCATCTGCCCTGCGAGTTGATTTCTCATTTTTTTTTCTCTCTGGTAATTTCTCATTTTCTCTCTTTCTGTCACTCTCTAGTAAATGTGTGAGCCCTCTGGTTAAAAAAAAAAAAACAGGTGTTCCCTTAAGAATGTTTACCAAATGTACACGTGCAATTGTATATAAGGACATTTGCTGTAGCACTAATTAGAATATTTTTAAAATAATCTTAAATAACCTCCTACTTGGGAAATGGACAGTAGTTTATTCATACAACAGAATTCCACAGAGTAGTGAAAAATGAATAAACTAGATATATATTTACTGACATGGATATATTTCAAAACCAATGTTGAATGAGAAATGTTCCCAAAGTATACAGTATACTATTTTGTATATTTTTAATAAAAAATATTTATGAATAAATACATATATAGAAAACATGGAAAAACATGCATACACATGCACATGCATAAAATGTCAAGATAATCATTACCTGTGGAGTGGGAAGAAGGGGAAATGGATGAGAGTAGGATTGAACCAATATTTTATTTAAGTGAGATCTGAAGCAAATATGGTAAAATGTTGAAATGTTACTTTATGGACTGTTTCTGTACACACTCTAAATATTTATTTCTAGTTATGAAATATCTTTAAACTGGGAAAAGTATGTAAAATAGTTTATAGATTTTTTTCTAAACTGACTCCTGAAATGGTCACTTTACCTATGCCTTTGTGCTGTAATTTTGCTCCAAATCAATGTAGGATCATCTTATATGTAAAGTTTACATATTTTAAAAGTTTCTTAAATTTCAGTTTTAAAGTAATTTTACGAAAAAGTCTGAATATTAATTAGCAATTCAGTACCTCAGATCACTAGTTCTTATATGCGTACATAACGTAAACCTAGAATTAAATTTCCTGTGTGATTCCTGACAGGTTAAAAATGAAGAAAATCATTAAGACGAAAATAAACATGAAAGATTTTAAAGCTACCATATGTTTATCAACATATATATATTTCCTTAAGCATGATATAAACATTCTTAAAATGAATACTCAATAAAAATTTCCAGAAATGTATCAGATAAAACCAAATACCAACAGCACACCAAAGTGTCACTAGGAATACCCTCCCAAACAACAGTAGTTCTTCTTTAATTCTCCATTCCACCCCAACCACATTTAAGACACTACTCCAGAGTCTCTTCCTAAAAGACACTATTTAGATATTAATTCTGACACAGTGTAGTACACTCAGTCAATCTGTCTTCCTAGAGAATCCATGATCACAGGAAAAAAATTCTTGCTTACTGATTCTTACCAGTACTTTCTATTTGGTGATTCTCTTAAAATTTAGGAGTACTATCTTAGCGTTGATGAACTCTATTGCTACAATGGTTGTTTCCCAACCATGAAACAGATTCTCAAAAAAAAAAAAAAAAAAAAATCTTCCCTATGCTTGCCAGAGGTTAAACTCCTCCTTGTGGACAAAAAACTGAACAAGATTTCCTTGATTTCTGTTGACCATCTAACAAATTATTTAATCTGAAAACTGAGATATAATGTTTTATAACTACAGGTACATTTTTATTAGTTCCATCAAGATCATCAAAGCATTGAAATAAAAATCTACACAAAATTTCACCAATATAAGAACTTCAGTATATAATTTCACAATCATATCACATGATCAATATTAAATCAACACACTTTTATTATTCTTCTATTTAGAAATTTAGTATTATATTTTATCTTTTGGAGGGTCATTACTTTTACAGTTAGGGATTCTGGCTCTCTTAATCTACCCAAAAAGTATATATAGGCAATATTTAAAAATCACACACTAAGAAATGAGACACATACCCACGGTCATAAATCTCTAAATAAATCTTCCTGATATGACCTTTCTATAGATGTTTTAGCCAATATATTATGTGTATAAGTGAGAGTACACAGTTAAAACAGAGAGGCAGCTCACACAGCTGGAGGAAACATTGTAAGCTCTAGCTACCGTCTCCTTCCTACTCAACTGTGCATTATAATCCTTAGATCAATGAATCATTAATTTCAGAGTAACAAACTGGAGCACATTCTTGACCTCATCCCTAGAAATGTTCATTGTTAGGCCTGGAGTCAAGGGGCTGGTATTTTTAATAAGTATGTCAGGTGATACTAATGTAGATTTCATCACTCTATGTAACAATGTTTTAAATAGGTATATAGTTACCTGGAGACCACAGGCAAGATTTTGCACAAGTCTGAAATTCTTTCTGAGTGAGGGAGAACACATGGTATTCTTGTATATAGACATTACAGAACTAATATGTGGAAGAAGGAAATGCTAAGCTTCTTGAGATAACTTAAAAGCCACTGAAGGCAAAGGTATTTTGATAAATAGTGCTTAACCTTTTCTGCTTCAGAGCTCAGAGAGAAACAGAAGTTATTTTTAAGTAGTGTTTTTAATAAATAATGGGCAGAAAAGTGGAGGTATTTTTAGAAAGCATATCAGATTGTCTATATGGTCATAAACAGCAATTTAAAGTCATTTGTCATTTTCACTTGTATTTACCTCCGCGTTTTTTGAGATTTTCAGTTTTCATTTTACTTCTGCTTCTAAATTCAGGCCCTTTAAAATCATCTTTGTCTTCATTCAGCACTGGCTCTGGTTGTACAATCACTGTACCTAGAATGATTTCATTTAAAAAATCATTACACATATTAAATGTGCAAGTGAAGTACAAGACTTCAGTTCAGATAAAGCCAACATTGCTGGTACATAGTTTCTTTCTTTCAAGCTTTCAATACTTGTAAAAGGATCTCACAAGAGTAAATAAAAGACAGAAATATTCAGGGCCAAGTGTCAACAACTGGATTACTTGTTGGAATATAGTTCATAAAAACAAAAGGGAGAGGTATTATGAACTGATTATAACATAAATGTGTGAATCAGATGGAAAGCCTCAGCCCAGTTATAAATTTTTATAGGGTCTATATCATAAAAGCTGTTATGAATATAAATATCAATGCTAAGTTCCACAGTTTATAACGTGGTCTAAGGAGGAAAAAAAATATTTAAGACATTTTATACTTTCATAATCCAAACCACAAACTCAGAAAAAGACTTTTAAAGGGTTGTTTTATATTAGTGGGGGAGGGGTGAATATTGAGGGAACAATAAAGTTCATTCTATTACTACTATATCTATTCTGTAGCATTTCCCAACTTGTATGTAAAAGCTTCACTATCATCCAAAGTCCTTAAAAACTTTTAAACAGAAGATCGTTTCAAGATACTTAAAGTGCTCTTACAACAAACTGTAGAACAAGATCATTTATTGATCCCTATGGAAATATCTTAGAAACAATGTCCTTTCTTAACCATAAAACATAAATTGAGAAGACAGGTTGTCAGTTTAAGTTTTCATTACATTGTACCAATAGAAAAAAAAAAAAAGGGCATAGTGAAAACAGTGCAAGGTTTCAATTTTTACCTAAATTGCCAGACTTATTAATAGGCCACTATAGGCAACAATTTAAAAAGTAAAAGCAGGTAGTTGTCAAAAGCTCCCTCTCAAACATGGGCCTATGTTATTAGACAAGCATATTTTGGCAAGGTATAGCATCTAGTTGTTACATGAATTTCTGAGTCTCTGAAAAAAAGAGGGGGAAAGGGCACAGAGGATTAAGATTTTTATAGATTATGAGAAATTTAAATAATCTCCACCATTAAAAAACAAGTCATCTCCTGATACATTCTCAGAGAAGTCTCAACATTTGAAAAGAGCTGAGGATTTAAAATTAACCAAAAAAAAAAACCCTAAACTATTTCTGAACATTCATCCCCAAATGGAAGCAAAGCAGCAGAGTGTTAAGAGCACTCATTAGCTTTGGATTCAAGCAGACTTAGATTGAAATCTTAACTTCCTGATTTAAAGCTGAAAAATTCCTTGAGCTCCGAATTTGCTCTATCATCTCTGCAAACAGAAATAATAACTACCTAATATTATTGTTTTGAGGACTAAAGGAGTTAATTTTGTAAGAGTCTGATACCTATACACACTCAATAAAGTATTATAACAATAATAGTAACTACCCAGATTTAACCTTATGAACCGGTCTATTTTGTTTTGCTGTGAAAGAATAAAGCTTAGTTCAGGTAGGTAGTATCTTACACAGATTCTCTTCCACAGTGCCATTACAAAAAAGATTCTAAATTCCTACTTCTCACCTTATAAGAATTTCCCAGGGACAATCACTGAGAATGTAAAAATCCAGGGTCACTACCTGTGAGACTCAGACTCCCATGTTAATTCTTTTTGCCCTCATCCACCAAAAACTATTAAATGAATAATTTGCAAAAGATACTTTGCAAATTATAATTTTGTCACAGATAATTTGCAAAGACAAGAAAATGGTGGGCTCATCAGTTTGCCTTCTCTCTTTCATTTTACTTTTTCCCTTTTCTCATTTTACTCCTCATCTTTTATAACTTCTAATTTATCTTAATCAAGAAAAAGTGCCATCAGTCCTACCCACATATATTTTAAAATTTTCTGTAAGTAAAAAAAGTGTCACAAAAAAACACAAATATAGGGAACCAGCAGTTAGCATAATGGCTATGTCATTGGACTCCCACGTAGTCGACCGCGGTTCGTGTCCCAGACCCGGTGGCTTAAAACTCACGCCGGGCGCGTGTGCGTGCGTGCCCAAGATCCCGAGAGGAGTAATGGAGGAGAAGGGATTGCGGTGTGACCATCCCCCAGGGGGGGGGGTGATTTCTCGCTTTCTGTCTGTCTCTCTGTCTGTCTGGCGAGCGCACACGCCCTATAGCAAAAACCTCTCAAAAAAAAAAAAACACAAATATACACAGGGAACAAAGTTTAATAAACACTGCCTAAAAGATCTATGAGAATAACTGAAAAATCTGTTAAGAGATTAGAACATATTATTTAACAAAGACAAACATTCTAAAGTTTTGAGTAATTGAAACACCATGAAATTACCAAGTCTTCTCATTATCTCATCATCCAATTATATTGCTATCAGATGTGGGCTATGAAGAGTCCCTGATTTTTCATTTGGCTTTTGCTCCAATTTAATTCATGAGGTTTACAGTTAGAACTGCAGAAGTTAAGGTACATGACAAGGCTATTAAACACAACTGCAAAGGAGCCAGCAAGTAGCATAGTGGTTACAACACTGGACTCCCACATGGCTAACCATGGTACAGGTCTTGGACCTAGTAGTGTGAAAATTAGCCCGGGCACATGTACGTGTATGCCCAAAATCCCAGGAAGAAAATGGAGGAGAAGGGATTGTGGTATGGCCATCCCACCTGGGGAGTGATTTCTCACTTTCCCTCTCACTGTCTCTCTCTCAAGAGCACACATACCCTATGGGGCAAAACTTATAAGAATAAATAAATAAACAGATGATTGATTAATTGATAGATAAAAACTACAAGAAATACACTTAAACCTACCTTTGACAGTTAACTTTGGTTGTTAGCCTTACGGAATTTAAGAATACAGACTAAACTCGACTGTAAATATGTTTTGTTTGTTTTTTCATTTTGAGGATATGATTATATTTTTGCATAAAGCCAAGCACATTAACATTTTACTGAATCAAAATCTAACATATTAAGCTTTTTATCCATTTCTATATTCAGGTATAAATGCGGTTTTTCTAAAACCCAATAAAAACAGATTTTGTTCTTTTCAATGCTAACTGCATTCCAAACTTTAAACCTCAACAATATGTTATCGTTACCATGCTAATACATTTCCGGACTACCACTAGTCAAATATCAGGTTTGGTTCTTTATACATAACTAAGAGTATCGAGCTCCAATTTTATAGTAATGATATTTTAAAATACATTTCAATTTTAACTTCATATAAAAAAAATGACTATACATTACCTTTTGGAAAACTTTGCAAAGTAATATCATTTTCTGAATTTTCATTAGAGGCATCTTCATTTACAGTTTCATCCAAAAGTTTTTCATCATCAGATTCTACATACTTCGTTACAATTGAAGGTTTCCTATGAAAGAATTCAACATACAGAATAATGGACATTTCTGACAATTGGAAGAATAACAAAAGAATATAAACAATATGTTTAGACTGACCAGTGACTGTCAACAAGGGATACATCTAAGAATTGCCTGCAGAAGCATACATCTCTATACTGTTTCATTGAAGATTATGATATATAAGGTCTAGGGTGGGGCTAGAGCCCGTGCATTCTGAAAAACCTAGCAGGGGGATCTTGAAAGGTGCTCCAGTCAAAAACTCACTATATTAGAGGCCAGCAGGTGCAGGGTGGTTAAGGCACTGGATAGTACATGGCTGACTCTGCGGTGTGAATCTTGAACCAGGCAACTTGAAAAACATGCCAGGTGTATGTGTGTGAATGCCCAGAATCTCAAGAAGAGAATGGAGAAAGAACTGTGGCACGGTCATCTTCCCTGGGAGGTGCTTTCTCACTTTCCCTCTCTGTCTCTGGTAAGTGCAAGCACCCTACAGAAAATTTTTTTAAAAAAAGTACGTTGTTTTACTGGGCAGTTTTTCCTCTTCTAGAGCACATATATCATCTAAGGAAAGAAACTACATATTTCAAAGACCACCAATACAAAGAAAATACTTCCAAATATCATTTCAGAAAATCAAAGTTGGAATGAATTAATAATTGTTGAAATCAACTGACAGATAAAAGGAATTTGTTATACCATACTGCTCATTTGTAAATATGTATGTTTGTACAAATGTTTACTTAGAATAATAGTGCTTTAAGCATTCAGAAATAATAACATACTTTTAGAAGCAGAAAATTAAATAACCCCAAAAAGAAAACAACTTCATTCACTTCAACATCAACCAACCTCTTTGATCGTGATGATCCCAAAGATTTGGATTTTTCTGAAGAGGCAGCTCCCTAAATGCAAAGAAAACAATCATAAAGGTGAATAAAACTCTCAGAGCAACATTCTTAATTTACTACTTCCCTATAAGCAAGGTCTCTTAAATAATAATAGAATGAGATAACTATTTAAATGCCTAAAATATTTTTCTAAAGGAACTTCAAAAACTAATTCTCATTTACTGTCCGGTTCCTCTGATTGCAGTTTAAATTTTTGATTTGTTTTATTTTGTTTCTACTGGTTGCTGCTGCATGTGAAGGGAATATAGGAAGGGATACACTGCTGTATCACAATCCTGGCCCTTGTAAACAAAGCCAAAACGAAAGTATAAAGGCTAGGCAGCCCACAGCAGTAAAATACAATGCTTATCGAGGTAACTCCACATGGGAAGATTGCTGGTTAAGATCTGGAGACCTCCCTGCATATACTGCATGCACTTATGCCCATTATCTAGGCTGGCTGAAACTAAGAGTGTACTGTAGATCAAGACCTCTGTCTGTGTGTCTCATATCACTCAAGAAATAAATAAATGTGAAAAATGAAAAAACAAAGATATCAATAATGTATATGATAATGTCTTTGTCTCAACTTCTATGCATCATATTCATCCTAGGAAAATGTGAAGCTGTACACTATAAAGACACATAGTTAACTGAAAACAATTAAAAACTAAAAATAAAAAACAAAAACGAAGGTATAGAAATAATTAGATATCAATGGAGGTATGAACTTTAAAGGACCTAAGACCTAAAAACATGTCATTTCTTTCTATGCTACCATATAGCACAAAGTAACTTCTACTACTTGCTTTAAGATACTAAATTTACACACCCAGGAGGTGGTGTGGTAGTTAGGGCACTGAACTCCCCCACATGGCTAACTGCAATTTGAGTCCCTAACCTGGTGCTTTGCTTCTTTGCAGTCTCTCTCTTGATCTCTGGCTGGCTGGCTCTCTCTCTCTCTCTCTCTCTCTCTCTGGTGAGTGCACCTGCCCTACAGCAAATTTTAAAAATAATAATAAATAAAATGAAATTATCTTTTACAAGGATATTAAATGTGCTGGGACAGCAGGTGGTATGATGGTTAAGACACTGGACACCCACATGGCTGACAACAGTTCAAGTTCAGACTTGATCATACTGGCACATGTGCAAGCATGCCTAAAAACTAAGAGTAGACTGAGGCATGGCCATCCCTCCTAGGGGAGTGGGATTTCTCACTTTCTCTCTCTCTCTCTCTCTGTCCTCTCCAGCAAGGGCACATACCCAGTGACAAAGTGAATCACAACAAAGAAAAGTTCCCAGTTCAAGTCTGGAGAGGACTCCCAGAGTGTGCCAGGCACACACAGGCCCATGATCCAGGACTGGCCGAAAGCCAGTGATGAATTGTGGCACTAGAACCTTGTTGGAGATAATGACTCTCTCCTCCTCTATCTGTCTCTATCACTCATGGAAGAAAAAAAAATGAATTTTTAAAAAATACTAAATCTACCCTAATTTTACCAGTATAATCAGTTAATTTTTACACTAGGTGGAAAGAATCCCAAAACGAGGGGATTCTTTCCACCTAGCAGTTGGTGTAATGGCTATGTAACTGGACTCCCATGTAGTCGACCATGGTTCAAGTCCCAGACCTGATGGCTTAAACTCACGCTGGGCACGTGTGCATGCATGCCCACGATCCCAAGAGGAGAACAGATTGCGATGTGGCCCTCCCCCACAGAGGGGAGGTGATTTCTCACTTTCTGTCTCTCTCTGTCTTTCTGGCAAGCACACGTGACCTATAGCAAAAACCTCTCCAAAAAAAAAAAAAAAATGAATCCCAAAACCATAGTATAGGCCTATGTATCAGGTAAGGGACCTCAGTATGGGTTGTTATAATAATGTTTAGAAAACCCTTAAAACCAAGTTTTGAGAGACCTCAGAACCATGAAGTCATGACCATGACATTTACTTCAACATCACTAGTACTCTAGTACAATATAATGATAATTCGATACCCATCTGTTAAGCAACCCTTCAGTAATCTGACTCTAGGTAAGTTGTTGAAAGGAACCACAAGAATAACAACAACAACAAAAAGATGCCTTCTCAAACTGAACTATCAAACAGAATTATCACAGTGATAACCGAGTATAATAGTACCTTTAAATACATGCAGATACATTAACTAGAAAAATATTACTTATATATACTCTTGATAGTTATTAGTAACTAATAAATACCTAAATACTTCAAATTATACTTACCTCTTCCTTGCTGTTTTCCATCATATCAGAGTTACTTCCAGAGCCACTTATTTTATCTAAAACAGAAGAAAAAAAGAACAGTATATCTTCAATGTACTATCAAACAAAACAACAATACCTACAACTCCATGAACCATTCTCAAGCTATTAATTATGGCATTACTGGTACTACATTATCCACCTTAAAATATTTCTAGAAGAGTTTTCTGACCAGAATCACTCTTGTTTGACACACTAACCCTTCTAATAAAGCATTTAATTTCTAAAAACAATACTTTGGTATCAACACATTTTCTATGGTAATTTTCTAACATAGTTCCAATTGAAAGAAAATTTAACCTCCCTGTTACATTTAAAAACCACTAATAAATTATATTACATTTCACTAAAAAAATATTGAAAAAGTAATACCAACCTAAACCTAAAGCAAGTAAAATGAAAGAACTAATACAGAGCAGAAATTAACAAAACTAATTTTAAAAGGAATAGAAAAACAAATAAATAAAATGAAAAGCTACTTTTCTAAAAAGATGAACAAATTTCTACATAAACCAAGAAAAAGAGACTCAAGTGACGAGAGGAAGAAATGAAAAGTAGGGACATTACCGCTGACCTTAACAAAATAAAAGGATTATAAAGGAATATTATGAACAAGTGCACCATAAAAAATTAGATAACTTACATGAAATAGACAAATCCCTAATACATATAAACTACATTAGTAATCAAAACTACCCCCAAAGGGAACCAGCAGTTAGCGTAATGGCTATGTCGCTGGACTCCCATGTAGTCGACCGCGGTTCACGTCCCGGACCCGGTGGCTTAGAACTCATGCTGGGCGCGTGTGCGT
>NW_006159721.1:494548-497366 GCF_000334495.1 Tupaia belangeri chinensis
GGGGTTGATGCCTCGCTTTCTGTCTCTGTCTCCCTCTGTTTGTCTGGCTAGTGCATGCGCCCTATAGCAAAACCCTCTCCCCCCCCCCCAAAAAAAAAACTACCCCCAAAGACAAGCAAAGCCCAAGATGTTTTCACCATTGAATCATACCAAACTTTAAAAAACAAAAACACTAGTTCTCCACAAACTCTTTCAAAAAACAGAAAAGGAAGGAACACTTATCAACTCATTTATAAGACTGGCATTACTATGATACCAAAGCCAGACAAGATATCCCAAAAATAAAAACCTACAGACCAATATCATACGAATTTAGATGTAAACATTCTCAACAATATAGGAGAAAACTTCAAATGAAAACAGAAAACAGACTAGGAGAAAATCTTTGTAAATTACATATCTGATAAAAGACAAGTATATAACTACACAAAAGAACTTTTTTTTTTGAAGAGGTTTTTGCTATAGGGCGTGTGTGCTCCCCAGACAGACAGAGAGAGACAGAGACACAGAAAGCGAGAAATCACCCCCCAGGGGGGATGGCCACACCGCAATCTCTTCTCCTCCCTTCTCCTCTCGGGATCTTGGGCATGCACGCACACACGCCCGGCGTGAGCTTTATGTCACCGGGTCCAGGATATCAACCGTGGTCGACTATATGGGAGTCCAGCAACATAGCCATTACACTAACTGCTGGTCCCACAAAGGAACTTTTCTTTAAAGAATTATTTTTTTTAGTTTTATTTTTTTGTTAATTATTTTTATTTCATTTTCTTTCATACATTCAATCACATTATTTAGCTTACAAAGTGAATATTCCAACAGGTGAACATTTCTCCCTAGTCCAGTTGATAAAACTATAAAATATCTTCAACAGATAATACCACATTTCTTTGTCCCATTAATGCTTTGCCTCCCTATTTTTCTTCTAAATGTCCTTCCTCAGTCCCTACTCTTTCACACACACTCTATCTGGTATTTACATCCATATACTGTGTTTCTATAACTTTTAGTCAATCAGTTTCAGTCACAGAGTGCGGACACTTGGTACATATTAAGTGGGGACATACAACGTGTCTCCTTCATAGCCTGGCTTGCTTCATTCAGCAGTAAATCTTCCATATTTTTCTACTTTCTGTCAAAAGCCAGGGGTTTTTTTTATGGCTGAATAGTATTCCATAGAGTATATTTGCCACAGTTTTTCTAAACATTCTTCTGTTCATGGGCATTTGGGTTGGTTCCATGACTTAGCAATCGTGAATAGCGGCGCAATAAACATCGATGTGCAAGCACTTTTCCGATTAAATATTCTTGTGTCCTTTGGATAGATACCAAGGAGTAGGATTGCTGGATCATATGGTAGTTCTATCTGTAGATTTTTGAGGAAGCTCCAAATTGTTCTCCACAGTGGCTGGACCAATTTACATTCCCACCAGCAGTATAAGAGTGTTCCACCTTTCACCACACCCCTGCCAGCACTTACCATTTTTTTTTTTAATCTTAGTCATTCTGACTAGGGTTAGGTGGTATCTCATTGATCTGCATTTCCCTTATAATGAGGGATGTTGAGTATTTTTTCATATGCCTTTTAGCTATTCATATGTCATCTTTAGAGAGTAGGTTTTTCAACTCATTGTCCCATCTTTTGATAGGATTGATCATCTTTTTTGGGAACAGCTGCTTGAGTTCCTTATGAATTCTAGTTATCAGACCCTTTTATTTAATTCCATTTGTTATTACTTTTTTTAAATTTGATCAGACAAAGACAGAGAAAGAGAGAAAGGGAAATTAATAAAGCAAGCCACCAGATCTGGGACTTAAACTATGGTTGGCCATGTGGTAATCCAGTGCCTTTAACAGGCCACACAGGACTCTTAAAATCCAATAATAATAAAAACCCCAATTTAAAATGGGCAAAAAACATCTGAACACACACCTCACCAAAGAAGATATACAAATGGCATACTAGTGTATAAAAAGATACTTGTGGGAACCAGCAGTTAGAGTAATGGCTATGTTGCTGGACTCCCACGTAGTCGACCGCGGTTCGCATCCCGGACCCGGTGACTTAAAACTCATGCCAGGCGTGTGTGCGTGCGTGCCCAAGATCCCGAAAGGAGAATGGAGGAGAAGGGATTGCCGTGACCATCCCCCCTGGGGGGTGATTTCTCGCTTTCTGTCTCTATGTCTCTCTCTGTCTGTCTGGCGAGCGCACGCGCCCTACAGCGAAAAACTCTCCAAAAAAAAAAAAAAAAGATACTTGTCAGTATCTGTCCATGAGGGAACTGCAAATTTAAACAACATTAATTTATTTCTACACATTTACCTGAATGGCCAAAATCCAAAATATTGGTAATGCCACATGCTGGTGAGGACATAGAATAACAGAAACTCTCCTATCAATAGTTTTGTTATAATATACATTTTCCATAAACTTTTTGAAGGCTCCCCCCTTGAATTCAGAATAAATACATGTTCCAGAATGTTCTTTAAAAAATAAGGAGTCAGCAGGTGGTATGTTGTTTAAGGCACTGAACTCCCACATGGCCGACTGCAGTTTGAGTCCTAGAGGCTTGCTTTCTCATTTTCTCTCTCTCTGTCTCTCTTAGCTTCTCTCTAGTGAGTGCACATGCCCTATAGCATTCCCTACAAAACCAAATATATTATTACCATATGATCCAGCAATCACATGCTTTGGTACTCATTCAAATGAGACAAAAAACATATTCACAGGGACCAGCAAATGGCATAATGGTTACATCACTGGACACCCACATAGTAAACCATGGTTCAAGTCCCAGACCCAGTGGCTTAAAACTCA
>NW_006159721.1:497413-497991 GCF_000334495.1 Tupaia belangeri chinensis
TTGCGAGGGGGGGGGGGGGGGAAGGGGTGACTTCTCACTTTCTGTATCTCTGACAAGTGCACATGCCCTATAGCCAAAAATCTCTCTTTAAAAAAATGTCCACAGGGACCAGCAATTGGCGTAATGGCTATGTCACTGGACTCCCAAGTAGTCGACCGCGGTTCAAGTGCCGGGCCTGGTGGCTTAAAACTCATGCCGGGCGCGTGTGCGTGCGTGCCCAAGATCCCGAGAGGAGAAGGGATTGCGGCGTGGCCATCCCCCCTGGGGGGGTGATTTCTCACTTTCTGTGTCTCTGTCTCTCTGTCTGTCTGTCTGGCAAGCGCACACGCCCTATAGCAAAAATGTCCACAAAACACCCTATTCACTAATGTTCATAAAAATCTTTCTTCAGGGACCAGCAGATGGCATAATGGTTATATCCCTGGACTCCCACGTAGTAAACTATGGTTTGAGTCCTGAATCCAGCTGCATAAACCTCATATAGGGCACGTGTGTGTGTGTGTGTGTGTGTGTGTGTGTGTGTGCCCAAGATCCCAAGAGGAGAATGGAGGAGAAGGGATTGCAGTGTGGCTATCGCC
>NW_006159721.1:498227-509313 GCF_000334495.1 Tupaia belangeri chinensis
GTATATACAGAAGAAAGAATATTATGTAGTGCTAAAAAAAAAAAAAAAAGCTTTCAACCTATAAACAGATACAAATGAAACTTACACGAAAGACAATATGTAAAGACCGCATACATATGATTCCAACTAAACAACATTATAAAAAAGGTAAAACTATAAGGACAGTAAAACAATCAGCAGTTAGGCAGCAGAAAGGGATAAATTAATAAGTGGCAAATAGAATTTTGGGGGCAGTGGAACTACTCAGTATGATATTGCAATGGTGGATACTGTCAGTATACATTTGTGAAAAATCTCTAGAATGTATAGCTTAAAGAGTGAACCTCAGTTCAAAGAATAGATATTGGGTGATGATGTAGCAAAGTAGGTGCCTCAGCTGTAACAAATGTACCAATCTAGGATAGAATATTGAGGCTGGAGGGAGGTTATATACATTTGGGGGAAGGGGCATTTGGCAACTCACCATGATTTTGGCTCAATTACCTGTTACCTAAAATACCTCTGAAATATAATGTCTATTTTTTTTAAATAATAATTTATTTAATTGTATTTATTCATTCATTTATTTTAATTTGACAAAAGAAAGAGAGACAGAGAGGGAAAGTGAGAAAGCAAGCCACCAGGACAAGGACTTGAACCGTGGTCAGCCATGTGGGAGTGTCCAGAGCCTTAATCACCATGCCACCTGCTGGTTCTCAATAATGTCTATTTTTAATTAATTAATTAAAAAAAGGGAAAGAATCCTTGCAGGCATCTCTATCCCTGCCTCTGCTGCCCTTCCTGAGTTCACCACCTTCACAGCTGTGAAACCCACCAGGGTTCCCCCTTCCGGACACCAGTGTAAGTCACATAGGCAAAGTCTCTCTCTCCTTCTTGTTCTTTTCTGTCCCTTCTAACTTTTGTCTCTTTTTAAAAACATCTTTCTGTCCCCTTGTGCCTTTACCTTCCTAATTTGCCTCTTCTTCCCTCAGGTAGAACAGAATATTTGCAAGCATCTCCATTTCTGCTTCTGTTGTGTGTTTCATGTGGTCCACTTGTGCGTAGCACTGTTTTCTATTTTAACTCAAGTTTATTTTCTGCAACTTGTTTTCTGCTTTTTTCTCCTCTTTCTGTTCCACTTCTTTCTTTCTTTTTCCTTTGGTTTTTCTTCCTATATCTGTTTCCTACTTTCTTTTTTTTTCACCTTACTTTCTTATTTGACTGCTCACCCCTTGCCCATTGCTTAGAGAAGTCTAGGTGCATAGTAGCTAAAAGTCTTAATATTTTGAGATTTAGAGGAATTCCTTTCCCCTCCCCTTACTGTACTAATTGTAAAAAGAGTGAAACTCCCCTTCATAAATACAATTTCAAAACTCCTCCTGTGATTACCATACCCGGAGGACACAGTAGAAGGGAGAAAATAGCACCAAATTATTTCACAGCAAAGGGAAATACATAAGCTTACAGTTATAGAATACTTCTTCAACAAACTAGCCAAAAGTGAATACATTACCAAATGACTAAAAATCAGAGAAGAGCCTCAAGGATGAGAGAATCAAGTAATACATCTCCCTCAAGGGAACACTGTAACCAGTCTCCAAGTAGGAAAAAAATTAGAGGATATTACCAAAATGTCAAAAAACAATTTAGAATATTTATGGCAACAGAACTTTATGACATACAAGAGAAAAGTAATATTGAACTCCAAAGAATGAGGAAGTCCTACCACAATATGAAAGAAGAATTAAACACCATAAAAAAGAATAGAACGGAACTGTTAGATATGAAAACTATAATACAGGAAATCAAAACCTCCCTCAAAAGTATTAAAAGCAGTTTAGACCATGCAGAAGATCGAATATTGGAAGGAGAAGACAAAACTTCTGACCCAGAAAAAATTATTAAAAACTACTAAGAAAATAACCAAGGAAAATAAGGATAATATACGAGAAATACTACATACCAGGAAACGTACAAACATCTGAAAAATTGGTATCCCAGAAAGTGAAGAAACAAGAAGGGCATTGATAATACATTCCACAAAATATTGGAAGAAAACTTTACAAGTCTAGAGAGGCACTCAGACTCAAGAAATACAAAGAACACCAAATCAAATCAACCCAAGAAGATCCTCTGCACAGCACATCATAGCCAGATTGGCCAAAACCACAGATAAAGACAAGATACTAAGAATGGCAAGAGAAAAACGTCAAGTTATTTACAAAGCCTATCCCATCAGGCTAACACTGGACCTCTCAAAGGATACAATCCAAGCAAAGAAAGAATGAGGAAATATATTCAACGTGTTAAATGAAAAACAATTTCAACCAAGAATACTGCACCTAGCAAGATTATGCTTCATATGGAGAAAAAAAAAAAAAAAACCTTCTCAGATAAAGAAAACCTGGAAGAATTTACCAACTGCAGACCAGTTCTTCAAGAAATTCAGGAAGGAGTACTGTACCAAGAAAACTAAAGAGAGAAAGACAGCAATAAGAGAACAAAAAATAACAAGGAATATAGCCAATTTAATGATAGGGACAAGTCTGGAAATACCAATAATAATGTTGAATCTCAATAAATTAAATTCACCAATCAAGAGACAGACTGGCTGAATGGATTAAAAATCAGAAATCCTCCATCTGCTCCCTACAAGAAACCTATCTCATGGATAAACACAAACATAGATTAAAAGTGAAGGGCTGAAAAGAGGTATTCCATGCAAATGGAAACCAAAAGAGAGCGGGAGTCACTATACTGATTTTGGACAAAATAGGCTTTAAGACAAAACCATAAGAAAAGACAAAAGAAAGGCATTATATAGTAGTAAATGGGCTAATTTATCAAGAAGATATAATGCTTATAAACATCTATGCGCTCAACTCAAGATCACCCAAATATGTAAACGAAAGGCTGATATATCTAAAAGGAGAGAAAGATTCTAACACACCAATTATAGGAGATCTTAACACCCCATTATCTCTTTCATACCGATCAACGAGACAAAAAGTAGAGATTCAGGACCTAAATGATACCATAAATCAGATGGACTTGATAGATATCTATAGAACTTTCCACCCAAAAAACACAAAATATTTTCCTCAGTCACCCATGGTACTTTCTCAAAGACTGACCATATGATAGGGCACAAAACTAGCCTTTACAGATTCAAAGGCATAGAAACCATATCCAGCAACTTCTCCAACCATAATGGAATTAAACTTGGTATTAATGACAGGAAAAACCCTTTAACCATCATGCCACCTGCCAGCCCCTAAAAAACCTACTTCTGAATGAATTCTCCACTACCGAATAGATTAAGTCTGAAATCAAAAGAATTATGGAAACAAATGATAGAATACATTAGTTTCCATAATCTATGGGACACTGCAAAAGTAGTCATAAGAGGGAAGTTCATAGCAAATAGTGCACATAAGAAAAATAAGGAAAGGAGGTAAAATGACATGCCTCAGGGAATTGGAAAAAAAAATATCCAATAAAATGCTAGAAGAAAAATAATAAAGATTAGAGCAGAAATAAAATAGAAAATAAGCAAACTATAAGAAAAATAAATGAAAGCAAAAGCTCATTCTTAGAAAAGATTAACAAGATCGATACACCATTAGCTAGACTAACTTAGAAGAAGTGAGAAAGGAACCAGATAAATCAAATTTGCAAATAATAAGGCAACATTACAATAGACAAAATACAAATAAAAAACATTAGAGGATACCATGAGCGAGTATACCCACAAAGAAGAAAACCTAGATGAAATGGACAAATTTCCAGTCACATATAATCTACCAAGATTGTCTCAGGAGGACATAAAAAGCCTGACTAGACCTATAACAGGCCATGAGATTTAATAAGTAGTAAATAACCTCCCAACAAAAAAAGTCCAGGTCTTGATGAATTCACTACTGAATTTTACAAAACTTTTAAAGAAGAGGTAACCACCATTCTACTCACACTGTTTCTAGAGATGCAAAAGGAAGGAACCCTTCCAAATTCATTCTATAAAGCCTCCAACACTCTCATTCCCAAAAGAGATAAAGATACAACAAAAAAGGAAAACCACAGACTAGTATCTATGATGAATATACATACAAAAATTCTCAACAAGATACTTGCAAACTGTATTCAACAGCATATAAAAAATATTATTCACCACAATCAGGTAGGCTTTATTCCAGGGATGCAAGGATGGTTCAGCACATGCAAAACCATAAATGTAATACACTGTATTAATAGAAAGAAAAATAACAGCCATATGATCATTTCAATGTATGCAGAAAAAATCTGATTAAATACAATATTCCTTTATGATTAAGACTCTCAGTAAAATTGGCATAGAAGGATCTTTCTCAGCGTAATAAAAGCCATCTATGAAAAATCTGTAGCTAACATTATACTGAATGGGGAAAAGTTGAAAGCTTTTCCACTCCTATTCATTATAGTACTGGAAATCCTAGATGATGCAATCAGACAAGAGAAGGAAATAAAAAGGCATTCCAATAGGGAACGAAGAGTTGAAATCATCTCTATTTGCAGATGACATGATCACATACACATACCTAATAGTATCCATGAAAAAACTTCTTGAAGTAATAAATGCATACAGTAAAGTGGCAGGATACAAAATTAACTTAGAAAACTCTATAGCAGTTCTATATACAAACAAACAGACAGACACAGAACTGAAAAAAGTAATCCCATTTTCCATAGCCACAAAAAGTATAAAATACCTAGGAATAAACTAACCAAGGAAGTCAAGGACTTCTATAAGCAAAACTATGAAAATCTTAAAAAAATAACTAAAAAATGACACAAAAAAGTGGAAGGACATTCCATATTCTTGGATTGGAAGAATATAATCAAAATGGTAATCTTACACAAATTAATCTACATACTTAATTCAATCCCTATAAAATTACATGAGACATTCTTCACAGATCTAGAAAAGACAATCATAGAATTTGTCTGGTATGATACAAGAACCTATATTACCAAACACATCCTGTGCAAGAAGAGTGAAGTAGGTGACATCTCACTTCCTGACCCCAAAATATATAACAAAGCTGTGAGAATCAAAACAACATGGTATTGGCACAAAAACAGACATGAGGACCAATGGAACAGAGTAGAGGCCCCAGAAATAAACCCAAAAACATTCAGCCAACTGATCTTTGACAAAGGATACCAGTTCATCTAATGTGAAAAGGAAAATCTCTTTAGCAAATAGTGCTGGAAAAACTGGGTATCCACCTACAGAAGGATTCATCTGAACCACTGTCACCATTAACAAAAATCAAATCAAAGTGGATCAAAGATCTAAACCTAAGACCACAAACGTAAAAACTACTGGTAGAAAAAAACTGGAGAAACTCTGCGAGACACTGGCATAGGCAGATACTTAAGTAAGACCCCCAAAACACAGGCAATAATCCCCAAAATTCACAGGTGGGATTACATCAGATTAAGAAGTATCTGCAGAGAAAAGGACACATAATTAGTGTGACTTGACAACCTTCAGACTGGGAAAAAGTTTTTGTAAACTATGCCTCAGATAAGAGATTGATAATCAGAATACAAAGGGAACACAAGCATTTTAACCGGGAAAAAAAAGATCAACCCAATTAAAAGATGGGAGAATGAGCTGAATAAACAACTCTCTAAAGAAGTCATACGCACAGCAAAAAAGCATGTTAAAAAACTGCTCAACATCTCTCATCATAAAGGAGATACAGAACAAAACCACAATAAGGGACCTGCAGTTAGCGTAATGGCTATGTCGCTGAGCTCCCATGTAGTCGACAGTGGTTCGAGTCCCAGACCCAGTGGCTTAAACTCACACCAGGCGCGTGTGCGTGTATGACCAAGATCCCAAGAGAAGAATGGAGAAGAAGGGATTGCAGCGTGGCCATCCCCCCTGTGGGGTGATTTCTTGCTTTCTGTCTCTCTGTGTTTCTGGCGAGTGCACGCGCCCTATAGCAAAAACCTCTCAAAAAAAAAAAAAACCCACAATGAAATACCACCTAACCCCAGTCAGAATGGAGAAGATTTAAAAAAAAAAAATAATGGTAAGTGTTGGAGGGGATGTGTTGAAAGGGAAACACTCCTACATTGTTGCTGGGAATGTAAATTGGTCCAGTCACTGTGGAGAACAATATGGAGGTTCCTCAAAGACCTTCAAATAGAACTACCATCTAATCTAGCAGTTACACTCCTAGGTATCTACCAAAAGGACAGGAGAACACTCAGTCGGAGAAGTATTTGCATGACTATATTCATTACGGCACAATTCACGATAGCTAAGACATGGAACCAACTCAAATGTCCACAAACAGATGAATGGATTGAAAAAGTGTAGCACATATATCCCATGGAATACTATTCATCCATAAAAAACAATAAGACCCTGGCGTTTAATAGAAAGTGGACAAATATGGAAAATTTATTGCTGAGTGAGGCAAGTCAGGCTATGAAATAGAGACACTGTATGTCTCCACTTAATATATACCGACTGTTTACAGTCTATGGTAGAGACTGAAAGACTGCAGTCCATAAAACCATTGAAAATTGTTATGGACGCTGGGGCCAAAGTGGAATGAGAGTGGGAGAGGGGAAGAGTACAGGAAAGGAAATTTGGGAAAACATGGAGAAGCAAGACATTTTTGGGACACAGATATTGTTTGTTGCCTGTTGATGATATTGTGTATAGTATTGTCAACTCACCTGCTGTGTCGTATGTATAATGTTGGGTAAAATCTCTTTACAATCTAAATGATGTATACTTATTAAATGTATAAATAATAATAATAAAATGAATAAACAAATACAAAAAAATTTTAAAGGGGGGTAGGGAAAAAAAAACAGTACAGAAGAGGATGGGGAGTAGGAGAAAAGGAATCAGGATAAGAAAGAACATTTGACAAACACAATAATGAAAAGGTATCTGTTGATAATGTGTATGGTAATGTCTTGGACTAGACTAATATGCAATGTATTCATGTTGGGAAAAATCATTATACACACTGTAAATACAGTGATTAAATGTAAAAATAAAATAAAATAAAAAATAAAAATGATCTTGTTTAAATTAGTGAAAAAAATAATAAAAGTTATGTGATCAAAAATAAGGGAATCCAGTCACCTTAACCACCATACCTCAGGCTGACTTTAAATTCATACTTTTATTCCATTTTTTTCCACAAACTTTTCCAAATCCCCTTATCTTAATGATCCCTTCCATATGGAAGTCCAAAATAGGGAAATTTATAAAAATAAGAAAGTAAATTAGTTAGAGCTGAAGGTTCATAGCTAAAGGTAGGGAGTTACTTTTCAAGGTGACAAAAATGTTCTAAAATTGACTATGGTGATCATTGCACATGTTTGCAAATATACTAAAAATTACTGAGTTGTATATTTTAAATGATTGAATTGTATAGTATGTAAATTATATCTCATTAAAAGAATTCGAAATTCTGGGGCCAGCCGCTGACATGGTGATTAAGGGAACTGGACCACACTTCGAGTCCCAGACCCAGCGGCTTGTTTTTTCACTTCCTCCACCCACTCTGTCCCTCTCTGGTGTAATTTAAATAAATAAATAAAATAAAGTTCAATAATTCTTAGTCTTAGTGGCTTGAAATTCACACTAAGCACATATGCATACATGCCCAAGATCCTAAGAGGAGGATAGGGAAGTGATTCCAGCATGGCCATCCCCTCTGAGGGGGGGGGAATTTCTCACCATCTGTCTCTCCAGCAAGTGTGTATACCCTATAACGTTGTCTTTCGGGGAAAAAAAAAACCCTTAATTATCAATTAGGGAACTACAAATTAAAATCACAATGAAATATCACTAAATGAGATTAACTTCAAATACTATTACCAAGGATGCAGAGAAACTGCAGCACTCATACACTGTTGTGGGAATATGAAATATCCCAGCCACTCTGGTCAGCAGTTTAGGAGTATCTGTTTAAAATAAATATACACACTGGGACCAGCAGGTGGCATAGTGATTAAGGCGCTGGACTCCCACATGCCTGGCTGCAGTTCAAATCTGGACCGATAGCTTTAAACTCACCAGGCACATGTGTATTCATGCCCAAGACACCAAGAGGAGAATGGAGGAGAAGGGGATTGCAATGTGGCCATTCCCTCTGGGGGGTAATTTCTTGCTTTCTGTCTCTCTGTCTCTCCTGCAAGCACATGGAATCTATAGCAAAAATCGCTCAAAAAATTAAAAATAAACATACAGGCTTAGCTGTGTCGGAACACACTTTAAGACACTATGCTCCACAGACTAAGTTCTATTCCCAGTCCAACCGAAAGTCTGGGCATGGTGGCATGTGCCTGCAATTCTAGGGACTCAGAAGGCTTAAGGAGAATTGTAAGCTCAAGCCCAACCCAGATAACCTATAAAGATTCTTTCTGGAAGAGCCAAGCATGTTATCAGAGGCCTGTTGCCCTGGATATTCAAGAGGCCGAGGCAAGAGAAATCACAACACTACAAGATTATGTCTTTATAAAATAAATAAATAAATAGCATGCCACTGTCATACAGCCCACCAACTACACTACTAATCATTTATTACAGAGAAATGAAAATAAGCTCATACAAAAACCTGTATGCAATGTTACAACAGCTTTAACTATAACAATCCAAACCTGGAATCAGCCTTTACGTACTTCAACAGGTCAACGATTAAACTGTGACTTAACATTCATATTACTTTGCAATAAAAAGCAGTAAGATATGAATACATGCAACAACTTGAATGAATCTAAAGAGAATTGTGCTAAGTAGAAAACATCCCATCTCAAAAGGTTACTTCCTAGGGACCAGCAGTTAGTGTAATGGCTATGTTGCTGGACTCCCATGTAGTCGACCGCGGTTTGCGTCCCGGACCCGGTGGCCTAAAACTCACGCCGGGAGCATGTGCATGTGTGCCCAAGATCCCCAGAAGAGTACAGAGGAGAAGGGATTGCGGCGTGGCCATACCCCTGTGGGGTGATTTCTCACTTCTGTCTCTCTGTCTCTGTCTGGCGAGCGCACGCACCCTATAGCAAAAACCTCTCAAAATAAAAAAAAAAAAGGTTTCTTCCTATATAATTCCATTTACACAAAATATTTAAAATTTAAAAATTTAAAAATGGAGGAAACATTAGTGGTTTCCAGATATTAGGCACAAGCAGGGATGAAGGGAAGGACACAGATATGATTATAAAAAGGCAAAACAAAGACTCTTATAATGATAGAACTATCCTGTATTTTGACTGCAATGGTAAATAGATAAATCAACTCAGGTTACAAAACTGTATGGAACATAGCACATATATATACACAAGTACTAGTAAAACTGAGAAAGCCTGAATATCATTAGATTTCTTTTTTTGAGAGAGATTTTTGCTATACGGCGCGTGCGCACCCCAGACAGACAGAGACATAGAGACAGAAAGCAAGAAATCACCCCCCCCAGGGGGGATGGTCACGCCGCAATCCCTTTTCCTCCATTCTCCTCTTGGGATCTTGGGCACGCATGCACACGCACCCGGTGTGAGTTTTAAGCCACCAGGTCCAGGATGTGAACCGTGGTCGAATACATCCAGCGACATAGCCATTACGCTAACTGCTGGTTCCCAATATTATTAGATCTTATCATTGTCAATATGCTGGTATGAGGGTGAGCAGGTGGTGTAATGGTTAGGGTAGTGGATCCCACATGGTAGACTGTGCGGTTCCAGTTCCTGACCCAGCAACGTGAAAAACACATGTGTATGTGAGCCCCAAAATCCTAAGAGGAAAATGGAGAGGGGATTGTGGCATGACCATCTCCCCTGCAGGGTACTTTTTCTCACTCTCCCTCTTTCTCTCTGTCTGTCTCTCTCAGGTGAGCATATGTGCCCTATAGCAAAACAAAGAGAAAAGAAATGATTGAGAACACCAGGCCAGCCGGTGGTGTGGTGGTTAAGGTGGCTGAATTCCCATGGTTGACTGCACAATTCAAGTCCTGGACATGGTGTCTTGGAAAACACACAAAGCATGTGTGGGCATGTGTGCCCAAAATACTGACAGGAAAATGGAGAAGAGATTGGGGTGTGGCCATACCCCTTGAAGAGTTTACTCACTCTTTTTCTCTCTCCCTCCTTCTCTCTCTCTCCAGCAAGCACATGCATCCTACAGCAAATTAAAAAAAAAAAAAAAAGAATGGGAATACCAAGAGGAAATCTACTATCACCATTCTTCTTCACTATAATACTGGAAAATACAACAAACTCTTGACAAGCATAATGAGGCAAGAAAATAATCTAAAAGGCATACAAATGAAAAGACATAAAACTGTTTCTATATGTAGATGACATGATTACCTAAGTAGAAAAATTCACGGAATCCACACGGAGGGAAAAATATTCCTAGAACTAGTAAGTGAGTTCAGCAAATTCATAGAATATAAGGTCCACAAAAGAAAGTCAACTGAATTCCTATATGCCTATAATGAACAACTGGGATCTGAAATTTATAAACATTTATAAATTTATCGAATTTGAAATAGTAAAACATCCTAAATATTTAAAAAGATCTGAAATACTTAGAAATCTAACAATACACACATGTTCAAGATTAGTATACAGTTAACTGTAAAATACTAGACTGACTTAAGTTTCTACCAACTTTTATTTTGTAGTATTGGCTAAACACTGTTATTCATTACATGTGTTTGATTTATAACTGTCCAGTTTCATAGATAACTGTATCACCGTTTTTGTTTTTCTTTGGGGGGGGAGTATTTTATTTTGTTTTTTACTGCTAGAAGGCATGGGCACTCACCAGACAAAGGCAGAGAGGAGGGGGAGAAAGGGAGAAAGCACCACTCAATTTGGAATGGTTACTCTGCAATCTATTCTTCATTTCTCCATCCCATCCGGATTTGCGGTACATACACACATGCCCAGCATGTTTTCTCAAGCTACTGGGGACAGGATTCAAACTGCAAATGGCCATATGGGATCCAGCTCCCTCAACCACTAGGCTACAAAGCCCAGCCTCCGTAGTTTTATCTTTCTTCTGTTCATTTTAATTGTGAGAGGGCTCACATGC
>NW_006159721.1:509330-528161 GCF_000334495.1 Tupaia belangeri chinensis
AGAAAGCAACTCCCAGTGGGGTTTGGTCATGTCACAATCCCTTCTCTTCCATCTCTCCATCCTGTCAGGATGGTGGACATACACGCATGTGTGCCTAGCATGTTTTTCAAGCCATTTGGTCTGAGATTTGAACCCTGTGGTCAGTCATGTGGGATCCAACTACCTTAACTACCAGGCCACAGGGTTGGTTCTCTCATAATTATTTCTTTTTTAAAAAAAAATTATTATTATTGGGAACAGCATGTGGTGTGGTGGTTAAGATGCTGGACTCCCACATGTAGTTCAAGTTCCAGACCCAGCAGCTTGACATTCACAATGAGAACGTGTATGTGTGTGCCCAAAATTCCAGGAGGAGAATAGAGAAAGGATTGCGGTGTGGCCATTCTCCTGGAGATTGATTTCTTGCTTTCTGTCTCTCTGTCTCTGTGTCTCTGGTGAGTGTACATGCCCTGCAGCAAAAATCTTTTTAAAAGAAAGATTTAATTTTCTTTATTATTAATATTTTTTAAATTTGCTATGAGCATGTGTGCTCACCAGAGAGAGGCAGAGGGGGGAGGGGAGTGAGAAAACAAGCCACCAGGTCTGGGACTTGAACCACAGTCAGCCATGGAGGAGGAGTCCAGCACCTCAACCACCACACCACCTGCTGGCCCCTCATAATTATTTAAGTGAAGGATTTAATGAGTAAACTACTCTGTACAATTTTTAATATTCTGTTTTCAGCTTAAATAATTTCTACTGTACTACCAAATTGACTGACACATCTACTGCTACCTCTAATATCCTGTTTAAATATTATAATACAATGATTTGTTACTCAAAAATTGAATGTTTCAGTTCTAGAATTTCAGATTTGTTTTTGTATACTTTATACTCTTGTGCTAAAATTTCAATCTGTCAATTCATCCTAAACATACTTGCCTTTTTATACTTAAGCAATGCAACAACAGCTCTTTAATACTCAGATCTGCTAATTCGAACATGTGAGTTTGTTCTCTATGGATCAATCTCCTTTCTTTTTTCTTTATTCTTTTTCTTTTTTTTAATTTCCTACACAGCACACCCCACTTACCAGAGAGAGTCAATAAAAGAGAGAGAGGGAAAGTGAGACAGCACCTCGTGGGAGGGATGGTCACATCGCATCCCTTCTCCTCCATTTTCTTCCCAAGATTTTGGGCAGACATGCACTCTGCATGTTTTTCAAGTCACCAGGTTCAGGAATTAAACCATACAATTAGAAATGTGGGATCCTGCCACCTTAACCACCACACCACTAGCTGGCCCATTCTCCTTTCCCTTTGATCATGGCTCACATATCCTTTCTTCTTCTATGTATTATAGTACTTTATAATGTATACCTCACAATGTGAATGACAGAATGAAGACATTAAATTGTTATGATCCCCAAAAGTAGATATTTACATTACAGTAACAGTTAACTTACTTGAAATCAAGCTCCAAACGTCCTGTACCATACAGTCAGAAATAGTTAAAAATTTTGTTCTGTTCTTTCAGCCTTAACTTGGCTTCCCAGAATCTGACCTGCACTTAGGCAGCTGAGCCAGAACCATGTGTAGAGGTTTTATGGGGGTTTTCCCAAAAATAGGGCTCCAATTCTGTGGCTCTATTCTAAGCTGGAACCCTTGGCTCCCTTTATAAATACTATAGGCCCCATAAATATTTTCCTTTCTACATTACCCAATAAGATTTCAGATTTTTATCCAAGCCTTATATGCCACAGTTGAAGCTATCTGGAGCCTTCCCCAAGCCCAAAGGCCTAACAATGGAGAATTCAGTCACTGGCATTTTATTTGTCCATGGTTTGATTCCCCTGCAATGTGTCTGCTTTGTGTCAATGTCTGGTTCCTTCATTATGTTGCCCAAAGTTTGTAATTAGTATTTGTTGGTGATATCTGTTGAATTTGTGCAACTCTGCCACTATCCAAAGCAGAATTCTTCACCTAACTACTGAACACAGGATTTGGACCACATAATTTCATTCTAAGGACAAAAAACTATAAACAAATATTGAACTCTAGGTGGTTTCTTTTATTTTGCCAGAGGGCATGCTCACTTGTAGGAGATGGGAGGTGGGGAAGAGTGAGTGCTAAGGGGAGAAGAGTGAGAAAACAAAAGCCATGGGCATGGTCACTCTGCAATCCCTTTTCCCCCCATTACTCCCTCCTTTTGGGATTTGGAGCACACCTGGCATGTTTTTCAAGTCACTGTTCTGTGACTAAAACACATGATCAGTCATGTCAGATACAGCTGCCTTAACTACCAGGGCACAGGCTGGCCACTAGCTAGTTTCTTTACTGTGGTGATATGTTTAACAATTCTGAAGCTACATGAGTACAATGAAGACTAAGCAAACAATACATAAAGAGAAGATAATGGGAATTGGGTTTCCTTCTGTTAGGGAAAGTTAAAAATATGAAAAAGGGAGGGGTACAGCAGGTGGTATGGTGGTTAAGGCGCTGAACTCCCACATGTCATATCATGGTTCAAGTCCCAGAACTGGCAGCTTAGAAATCACAGCAGGGATTGTGGTATGGCCAAGCCTCCCGGAGAGTTATTTCTCACTTTCGCTCTTTTTTTCTTTTCAGTGAGAGCACATACTCAATGGAAAATTTTTAATATATATGAAAAGGGACCAGCCATCATGGAAATGTAACACTTTAAGATGCTGAAATCATATGGGAAGGCCCTGGATTCATGTCCCAAGATCTCCCTGTGCATGGCAGAAATAAGTGCACATGCCAGTGGTCTTGGAGGCTGAGGCTGAGATAGTAGCAAAAAGACCTTGTCTCCTTCAAAACCCATCTTCCTCTCTCATGGAAGAAATAAATAAACCATTCAAAAATTATTTATTTAATTTTATTTATTATCATTTTTTAAATTTCGCTATAGGGTACATGTACTTACTAGAGAAAGACAGAGAGAAAGAAAGGGAAACTGAGAAAGTCAGCCTCTAGGTACAGGACTCAAACGATGGTTGGCCATGTAGGAGTGTAGTACCTTTAACCACCACATCACCTACTTTCCCAAAATAAACTTTTAAAAAATAGGGGCTGGCAGGTGGCATGGTGGTTGGGACGCCAGACTCCCACATGGCCAACCATGGTTTGAGTCTGAGACATGGCACCTCTCTTTCTCATTTTCTCTCTCTCTCTCTCTCTCTCTCTCTCTCTCTGTCCCTCTCTGGTCAAACTAAGATAAATTAATAAATAAAGTTAAATAAAATATTTTTAATAACAATAAAGTAAGTAAAGGTCCAGCCAGTAGTGTGGTGGTTAAAGCAGCTGGATCCCACATGGCCGATGGTATGGTTCAAGTCTCAGACCTGACAGCTTGAAAAACACACCAGGTACATGTGCATGCATGGGTGCCCAAAATTCTGAAACAAGAAATGGAGAAAGGATTGTAGTGTAACCATTCCCCATGGGGGATGCATTCTGACTTCCTCTTTCCAGCAAGTGCACACGGCTATTGGCAAATTTTCATTTAAAAAGTAAAATATAAAAAGGGAAATAACAGAACGAAGTCTGTAGTACTGAATTAGAATTACAAGTATCAATATTAGGCCAGATGTTAGCACAGTGGTAATGCAACAGGATCTGCATGGAAAAGTCCAGGGTTAATGTCCTGGGACCTCTGTGCACACATCAGATTTATGCAACCATGCCCATGATCCAGGTTGACTTAGAATGTTACAAATGCCTAGCTCTCTTGTCTCTCTCCCTCTCATAGAAGAAATAATAAAAAGAAGGGGCCACAGGCCTACCTTGTAGCACACTGCTTTAGTGCTGTGTCTAATACGAGAGAATGCATGTGTGTGCCCAAAGTCCTGATGAGATGGAGAAATAGAAGAAAAGGGGTTATAATATAATGATGTCCCAATGGTGGGTACTTTTTCTCTCTCTGGAAAGCACATGGGCCCTCAGACTATTAAAAACAGAGAACTGTTTCAGTGGCACAGCAGTGACACACTGTTCAAAAGATGCCTGATCGCACATGGCTGACTGCATTTTGAGTCCCAGACCCAGTGCCATGCCCAAAATCCTGAAAGGAGAATGGAGGAAAAGGGATTGCAGCATAGGCAACCCCCCAGGGGATGATTTCTCACTTTCTGTCTCTTCTCTCTGACAAGCGCACACACTAAAATCCCTCCCCTAACAACAACAAAAATGATGCCTGATCCCTTGGGCCAGTTAGTGGTGTGGTGGGTAAGGCACTGGATCCTACATAGCCAGCTCTGCGGTTTGAGTCCGTGATCCAGAGGCTTCGAAAACATACCAGGCATGTGTGCATACGTGACTGAAATTCTAAGGGGAGAATGGAGAAGAAACTGTGGTGTGGCTAATCCCCTGGGGTGTTGGGAGTTCTCATTTTCCCTTTCTCTCTTTTCCTGTCTCTCTCTGGAAAACACATGTACCTTATGACTAAAATCTAAAAAAAGAAAAAAAGAAGCCTGATCCTATATGGTGATCACAATTAAAATCCCAGTCTGATCAGCCTGAAACACACCAGGCACATGCATGAGTGCCAAAGATCCAATGAGTTAAAGACTGGAAGAAGAGAATCAAAGTGTAGCCAGACCCTATGAAGAGTGCTCCTTCCCCTCCCCAACCTCATGCATGTCAATACGCTTAAACATGAAGAAAGAAAAAAATCTTTAAAAAAAAAGAAGTATCAATATCAACTTATGAAAATGCAACATTTTGCTGGGGTGTTTTTGGTGAAAAGGCCTGGAGGCAAAGACATCCTGGTGGCAATGAGCACATCATACACCCTGATATTGATTTCTAAATACCAGACCTTGCTAAAAGGAATCAGAATTCCTGGGAGAAATACCTGATTCCAAGGCTGGGGAAGAGATAATAAAAAGTAAGACTTAAAAAAATTAATTAATTAATTAATTAATAAAAGTAAGCCTTGAACATCCTGTGGGAGCAAAAAATAAGGAAGTGTTCAAAGAATAATAAAAATTTATTTTAAAATGTTGGCAAGAGTCATCTAGATGGAGTTTCAACTAGCCAAAACTGGTATAATTTGATCATCAAAATAAAATGATAGTAAGAGAATAGTCATGGAAAAATAAAGACTTTAAGTATACAGTAATATCAAGAAAGAAATAGAAGATAGAACATAAACCATCCCTTACAATATTATATCAACTAATAAACATAGCACAGAGATAAGAACATCACCATTTTAAACCCATACAGTAGTAAGTCTTTCAGTCAAGAATCATAAATGGATGCTGTGACAGAAAGAACTTCTAAGAATTGTCCATAAAATTTCAGGTCCCCAAATGCCAGAAAGAGTAAATGTGAAATTACTTCCATGACAACATTATGTAATATGACAGAGTTAATCTAAAAATTAGAAATTATCAGGATGTGAGAAGAGGGGAGACCTAATCGAATCCTATGAGTTCCTTAAAAGGAGAACAATTTCTCCTGATAGTAGCAGAAGACAGTAGAAGAAGAAGGATAAATAAGATTCAAAGCATAAAAAAGAAACAATGTGCTTGTTACTGGCTTTGAAGATATGTGGAGCCATGTGAGAAAAAAAATATGGACAGCTGAAAAGACCTGAGAGAGAACACCCAGGCTAAATGTCAGTGAAAAAGATACCTCAGACCTATTACCACAAGGAACTAAATTTTGCCAACATTCTAATGAGTTTGTCTACAAATTATTCCACAGAGCACACAGAAAGGAACATGGCCCTTTTGATACCTTGACTTTGGCTTTGAGATATCCTAGAGCAGAGCCCAGCAAAGCCTACCAGCTTCTGATCTACAAAATAGAAAATAGACTTGAATTGTTCTAGGCTACTAAGTTTGTGGTCACTGGACTCCTATGTGGCCGACGACAGTTCAAGTCCCAGACCCAGTGACTTGAAACTCACAGCTGGCGCTTGTGCGTGCCTAAAATCTCAAAAAAAAAAATGGAAGAGAAGGGATCGCAGTGCCCCCATCCTCCCTCATCCCCAGGGGTGATTTCTTGCTTTCTGTCTCTATCTCTCCAGTGAGACCACGTGCCCTATAGCAAAAATCTCTCAAAAAAAAAGATTTCAGGGCCAGCAGGTGCCGTGGTGGTTGAGGCACTAGACTCCCATAGGGCCAACTGCAGTTCGAGTCCCAGACCTGGCAGCTTGCTTCCCTCTCTCTCTCTGGTGAACACACATGCTCTACAGAAAATTTAAAATAATAATCATAAATAAAATTTATTTTAAAAAGATAGGATTTCAGGTCAGTCAGTGGTGTGGTGATTAATGTGGCTGGATCCCTTATGGCCAACAGCATGGTTCAAGTTTCAGATCAGGCAGCTGGACAGACACACTGGGAGGGTGTGTGTTCATTTCCAAAATAATAAAAGAAGAAATGTAGAAGGGATTGTGCCATGACCATCCCTCAGGGGGGTTGTTTTCTCACTTTCCCTCTGTCTCTAGCAAGTAGACATACCCTCTAGCAAGTTTAAAGAAGGGGGGAAAGGTGTCTGGTAGCTTGAAAAACACACCAGGCATGTGTGCATGCATGCCCAAAATCCTGAGAGGAGACATGAAAAAGAAGGAATTGCAGTGTGGCCATCCCCCCTGAGAGGTGATTTCTTTCTCACTCCTTCTCTGTCTCTCTAGCAAGCGCACATACCCTATAGCAAAATGAAAGAAAAGCGGGGAGGGGATGCAGACAGAGGCATGGTGATTAAAGTAGCTGGATTCCATATGGCTAATGGTAGTTCAAGTCCTAGACAAAGTGGCCTGAGAAACATGCTGAACACTGTGTACACGCACGTCCAATATCCTGAGGGGAGAGAGAGAGAAAAGGAGGGATTGACGCATAACCATAATTCATGGCGGTTCTCTCTCTATCTCTCGCTCTCTCTTGCTCTCTGGTGAGACCACATGCCCTCTTGCAAATTAAAAAAAAAAAGTACTCACCAATTATCTCTTAAAATTCAGCTTCTCACCAATCCTTTTTTTCTTATACTCTTTTAGAACTCTAATTACACAAGATTGAAATTTTCATCATGAGCTACTGCTCTCATACTTTTAGGTATGTATGTGCATGTGCGTGTGTGTGTGTGTTTAGTTCCCTCTATATAGCTAATCTTGAAAACCAAAAAAATGTTAACTGTCACATTATACAGAATTTCTCAATTTGTGCAGAGGGTGTGTATGCTGGCCAGAGGCAGACAAAAGGACAGACAGAGGGGTAGGGGAAAGTGAGGAAACACCCTCCCTAATGGGAGATGCTCACACTGCAATCGCTTCTCCTCCATCTCTTCATCCTTTTAGGACTTTGGGCACACACATGCATCCAGCATGTTTCTCAAGTTGCCAGTCCAAGACCCCAGCCATGCAGTCAGGCTTGTGGTATCCAGCAGCATTAACAACCATACAACTGGCTGCCACCAAGGTGTTTTTAAAGGATTTTTTCTTTTTTTTCCTTTTTTTTTGAGAGAGGGAGATTTTTGCTATAGGGCACATGAGCTTGCCACAGACAGAAAGCAAGAAATTACCTCCCACGGGGGGAGTGCCACACCATAAATCCTTCTCCATTTTCCTCTCAGGATTGTGGGCATGCATCCATACGTGCCTGGTGTGAGTTTCAAGCCACCACGTCTAGGACTGAAACCACGGTCCATCATGTAGGAGTCTAGCTCCTTAACCACTAAGTCATCTGATGATTCCCAAGATGTTTTTAAAAAGGTGAGATGGAATTAGAGAGCAGGTGTTAAGTGGTTTTATATAAAGTGTATACACATCAAATCTACTCAGATATGCTATCCAGCGACATAAAAATTTCATTCACAAGATATGAATAACAGCTAAGATAAAATACTTCTACATTATTCCCACATTTATTAATAGTCATGTGCCACATAACAATTTTTCAGTCAACAGGATACATATACAACAATGGCCCCATAAGATTATACTATATAGGAAACCAGCAGTTAGCGTAATGGCTATGTCGCTGGACTCCCACGTAGTCAACCACGGTTCGCGTCCCGGACCCGGGGGCTTAAAACTCATGCCGGGCGCATGTGCGTGTGTGCCCAAGATCCCAAGAGGAGAATGGAGGAGAAGGGATTGCGGCGTGACCAAAGTGATTTCTCACTTTCTGTCTCTATGTCTCTCTCTGTCTGTCTGGCGAGCGCACGCACCCTATAGCGAAAATATCTCAAAAAAAAAAAAAAAAGATCATACTATATAGCCTACAAGTATAGTAGACTATATGACCTATGTTTCTGTAAGTATACTGTATGATATTTACAGAGACAAAATCACCAATGTATCCCCATCAAGAGATACATAGTTGTACTATTTTTCAGTCAATATTCATTACCCTCTCATTACATTTCCATTATGCATAAAACCATAACAAATGCTTCCTTCTCTAAGTTCACATAATCACACAATCTTATAATTTTTACTTACCAAAATTATTATCTATCAAATACTAGAAAAGATGCATAATAAAGGTTTTTATAAAGCCTAATAATCTGTCATCTTCCACAAACTGAAAACCACAAGTCTAATAATCTGTCATCTTCCACGGTTACTCTGCTCCACCCCTGCCCCCAAATAGAGAAAAGAATAGAAGATAAAGCACATTCTTTTTCAATTTACCTATGCTTTGGTTCATCACAAGTCGTGGAGGTGAACTTGTTTCTTCAGATTCCTCTGATGAGTGTGCCAAGAAGTCATGAAGCTTCTGCACCAATGTATTCAACTTGCTTTCGCTATCAAAACAAAAATTTTAAGGATTTCCTTAATCAGTCTGCCATGTATTTAATTGAATGCAAAGGTCTAACAAACTAGAAAGTTATCTATACTGTGAATCTTATGAGAATATGCATACTCAAAGTAAAAATTTATGGAAATGAATTTTATTTCACTGAGTATAAAATATAAGTAACACAATCTATCTTGCTAAGGATCAAAATGTTATTTAAAGAAAATACTGATATTACTCATTAAACACTTCCAAGACACTGAGATGTTTCAATGTGTTTAACCAGAAGTTAAACCTTACACTGTGTTAAATTACTTAAAGTATCACAAAATATTACCTTTAGCCGAACTTTTAAGAAGCAACAAGCCTACCTACCAAAAAAGAGTTCAAAATGAAATCAAAAGAAAAAATTGGGGAGCTAGTAGGTAGCATGGTGGTTAAGGCACTGGACACTCCCACATGGCCAATCATGGTTCGAGTCCTGGACCTGGTGGCTTCCTTCCCACTTTCTTTCTCTTTCTCTAGTCAAGTTAAAATGACTGAATGAATAAATATAATTTTAAAATTCTTTAAAAAAAGAAAAAATTGGAGGGATAAAAAGCAAAAAGGAGAGGCCAGCAGGTGATGTGGTAGTAGTTAAGACACTGGACTGACTGCAGTTTGAGTCCCGAATTTGGTGGCGCTCGCTCTCGCTCTCTCTCTCTCTCTCTCTCTCTCAGGAGTGCCTATAGCAAATTATAAAATGATAACAACAATAATAAATAAAATAAATTTTTTGAAAGCAAGAAGGAAATTACATCTGTATTATATTCATCTTTATTTCATTATCAATAGCTGACACACCTATCTTGTCATATTATCATGAATCACTTTACTATTTCCTCTCATATGTATATATAGCCTATATCTGGGAAAGGAAACCAAAAGATAAATGTAGATCACCTTTTCAAGAAAAATTTAAACCTGCCAACCCCCCCCCTACAAAAAAAGGGAGGCTAAGATTTTGCTTTATATCATTTAAAAAATAATTCAGAGGCCAGAAAATGGCATAGCGATTAAGGTGCTGGACTCCCACATGCCCAAACTGCAATTCAAGTCCCAGATCCAGCAATTTGAAAATCATGCCGGGAAAGGGTGCATGCATGCCCAAAATCCCAGGAGTAAAATGGTAGAGAACGGATTGTGGTGTGGACATCCTCCCTTCCCTGTGGGGATGATTTCTTATGTTTCCTCGGTCTCTCTCCAGCAAGCATATGTGCTTTATGGTATAAAACTTTTTAAAAATTCAGCAATTTACCAAATATGTTCACTAAGTACCTAGTCTTTAGAAGGCCTCAGCAGTGTTATTATTCTAACTTCTGCTTGACAGAAATAATTATATTTACATGAATAAAGCATTGAACAGGACTCAGAAGTACTCCCAAAGAATTATTTATGAACTAAATTTTATAGTATAAACTGTTAAATTATATAATAGGTACATATATAACCTAATAGGATTATAAGGAGTTCAAGTTTAAATGCAGAAAACATACATTTACCACATTTTTAATAAAAGCAGGATTTTTTTAACTTAAAAAGTAAGAGAGAAAATAGATACATCTGACTCCAAAATTTAGAAATTTATTTTATCAAAGGACATCAAAAAGGGCCAGCAGCTTCATGGCAAGGCATTTAATGCAACCAGATTACACATGGCCAACTATGTGGTTCAAACTCCAGCTCCAGCAGTTTGCAAACCATGCCAGGTACATGTGCATACATGCTCCAAATCCCAATAGAATGAGTGAATAAAGAAGGGATTAGGGCTTGATTATGCCCCTTTGGGGGTCACATTTCCCCTCTCTTTCCAAAAAAAAACGCTTTCCCTCTCTGTCTCTCTCTTTGGGGTGCACATGCACCTTCTGACAATTGTTTTTTTGTTTTGTTTTGTTTTTACAGAGATTTTTGCTATAGAGCTTGTGCACTCGCCAGAGAGACAGAGAGACAGAAAGCAAGAAATCGCTCCCCAAGTGGATGGCCACACCACAATCCCTTCTGATCCATTCTCTTCTCAGGATTTTGGGCATACACATGCATGTACCCAAACTGAGTTTCAAGTCACCGGTTTACTACATGGTAGAGTCCAGCAATGTAACCATTAAACCATCTGTTGGTCTCAGCAAATTTTTTTTTTTTTTAAGTACACCATAGAGAAAGTGATGGGGCTAGCAGGTGGCAAAGTGGTTACATCACTACACTCCCTTATGACCAACCACAGTACAATCCCTAGTGTCTTGAAATTATTCAGGCACATGTGCTTGCGTACCCAAGATGCTGGAAGGAAAATAGAGAAGGAGAAGGGATTGTAGTGTAGCCATCCTTCCTAGGGGGTGATTTCTCATTTATCCTCTCACTGATTCTGTCTCTGTCTCCCCCTCCCCACTAGCGAGCACACAAGCCCTAAGGAAAAAAAAAAAAAAAAAAAGCTCTCAAAAAGAAAGAAAGTAATAAGAGCCAGATGGGTGGTTGAATTCCACACGGCTAACTGTGTGATACAGAGTCCCAGACCAACAACTTGAAAAACATGATGGCACATGTGCATGCTTACAATCCCAAGGAGTCATGCCCCTAAGAGGGTTCTGTCCTCCCTCAACCCACCAGTGAGCACACATGACCTATGGCAAACTAAAAAGAAAAAAAAAGTAAAATGACACTCATACATGGAGAGGAACCTATTTTCAAATCACTTATCTCATAAGAGTCTAGTATCAAGAAGATACAAAGAGGGACCAGTAGATAATGTCATGCTCATGTTGCTGGACTCTCACATAGTTGACAGTGGTTTGAGTCCCTACCCGGAGGCTTCAAACTAACACCTGGCATGTGAGCATGCATGCCCAGAATCCCGAGAGGAGAACAGAGGAGAAGGGACTGCAGGTATGGCCATCCCCTCAGGGGGTGACTTCTCACTTTCTATCTCTCTGTCTCTCCAATGAGCACATATGCCCTGTAGCAAAAATCTCTCTTAAAAAAAAAGAAGACACAAAGAATTCTTGCAACTAAACAATAAAAACATAAACCCAATTTGAAAATAAGCAAAGGACTTAGATATATACTTTTCCAGATATACAATAGGAAACACAAATCAAAGCCACAAGAAACCATTTATAATCAATAAGGTAGAAAAGACAATTTAAAAATAATTCAAAGGGGTCAGCAGGTGGCATGGTGGTTAAAGTCACCAGATTCACACATGGCCGACAGTGGATTTTTTCTGGACCTGGAGCCTTGCTTTTTCTCACTTTCCCCCACCCCCGGTCTGGTCAAATTAAATAATAATAATAAAAACAATAACAACATGACAAATGGAATTAAATAGATAAATCTTTAAAAACAAAACAATTTTAAAAGTATCAGTAAGGATATAGAGAAATTAGAACCCAAATACTTTGTTGACAAAAATGTAAACTGTTGCACTGTGGAAAACAGCTTGGTATTTACTCAAAATTAAACAATAGGGTTTCTAAATGATCCAGGAGTTCTACTTTTAGTTATATACTTAAGAGATGTTAATACATATGTACACAAAAAAAGAACTTGTACACAAATGTTCTAAGAAGCATTACTCTTAACAGCCAAAATGTGGAAAGCATCCAAATGCCACTCAACTATGGAATAAATAAAATGTGGTATAAGCTTGGCATTATACCTTAATAAAAAGGAGTAAAATATTGATGTACGCTAAAACATAGATGATCTTTGAAAACATTATGCTGAAGAAGGCTGGCACAAGGATCAGCCAGTAGTGTAGCAGTTAAGGAAGCTAGAACCCACATGGTCAACTGCATGTACTGCCAAGACAATGCTATGCAAAAAGAATAAAGTAAAAGATATCTTACTACCTAACCTCAAAATATATTACAAAGCTAGGGACCAGCAAATGGCATAATGGTTATGTTGCTGGACTCCATGTAGTCAACTGCAATTCGAGTTCCAGACTCAGTGGCTTAAAACTCATACCAGGCGCATGTGTGTATGCCCAAGATCCCAAGAGGAGAATCCCCGGGGGATGATTTCTTGCTTTCTGTCTCTCTCTGTCTCTCTGGCAAGTGCACATGCCCTACAGCAAAAAATATCTCTTAAAAAATATGTGTATACATACAAACATACATATATATAACAAAAGTATGATACTCAAAACAGCATGGTACTAGCAAACCAGTAGAACAGAACAGAAAACCAAGATATAAACCCAAAAGCATATAGCCGGCTGATTTTTCAACAAAGAGCACAATATAATACAGTGGGAAAAAGAAAGTCTCTTTAGCACATGGTACAGGAAGAATTGGATATCCACCTGTGCAAAATAAAACTAGATGTCTCTCGTACCATGTACAAAAGTCAACTCAAAATGGATCAAAGATCTAAACATAAAACTTCAAACCATACAATTACTGGTGGGAAACACAGAGGAAACTCTTGGGAGACACTGGAGTAGGTAAAGATTTCTTAAATAAGACTGCTAAAGCACAGACAATAATCCCAAGAATAGACAAGCGGGACTATATCAAGCTAAAAAGCTTGTACACAGCAAAGAAAATAATAGAGATCAGAGACAACCCTCAGAATGGGAGCGAACAGAATATTTGCAAACTATGCTTTAGATAAAGGACTGATATCCAGAATATATTGGGAACTCAAACAGCTTACCAAAAAAAAAAAAAAATCCAATTTAAAAATTGCCAAAAAGCTGAACTCTCCACATTAAGACAATAGTCAAAACATGCTCAACATCTCTTATCATATGGGAGATGCAAATCAAAGCACAATGAGATACTATCTAATACCAGTCAAAAGGACTAGGATAAAAATAAAATAAAATAAAGAATGACAAGTGCTGAGGAGGCTGTGGTGAAAAGGGAATCCCCCTACACTATTGGTGGGAATGTAAAATTAGTACAGCCACTGTGAAAAACATTATGGGGGTTCCTCAAAAACCTACAAATAGAACTACCATGTGACCAGTAATACCATACCTAGATATTTACCCAAAGGACAGAAAAGCACTCAATCGTGGACAGACACATATATATCCATGTTTATCGTGGCATTATTCACAATCGCTAAGACATAGAGTCAACCTATTATAAATGCCCCAAAATGGAAAACTGCACTGAAAATAGTGGCTCATATACATAATGGAATAGTTAGTCAAAAAAAAGAAAAGAAATCCTGATGTCTGATACAAATTCTATATTCAAAGATAAATATAGAGGACTTAATGCTAACCGAAGCAAGCCAGATTATAAAAGACAGATATTGCATGTCTCTGCACATTATATACCAAATGACTGCCCTTTTAAAGCAGAAACTGCAAGATTAGAAGATATAACAGAGATGGCAACTGTAAATACCACAAACTGTATGGAGGGGTTGGGGTAGAGAGGTAGGAGGGGTAGGGAAGTAGGAGGGGTGAGAAGGAGGGGCTAAGGAAAAAAGACAATATGGAAAGTTATCTGTAGAGGATGATGTATATGGTAATATCTTTGACTTGATCCACATGCAATGCATCTATGCTTTGAAAAAGTATTGTATGTTGTTAAGATGTAAAATAATTAAATGAAAAACAAATCAAAGAAAGAAATAAAGAAGGACCAGCGGTGTTGGACTCCCATCCCACATGGCTGACCATGGTTCGAGTCCCAGACCTGATGGCTTGCTTTATTGTTCTCTCTCTCTCTTGCTTTATTGTTCTCTCTCCCTGTCTCTCTTGCTTTATTATTTTCTCTCTCTCTCTCTCTCACACACACACATATACACACACATCTGGTGAGCATGCCTGCCATATAGCAAACTTTAAAATAATAATAAAATTAAATAATTCTTATTTAAAAAGAGAAAATAAAACAAGAACATGAAGATACCTTGTTTTCAAACTTAAAGTGGACACCTTAGAGAAAAAACTTTTTTAAGAGAATTATTTTATTTAATTTATTATCATTTTTTAATCTCTACAGGGCACATGTGCTAACCAGAAAGAGAGAGAAAGCAAGCTGCAAGGTCCAGGACTCAAACTACTGTTTGATGTGGGAGTCCAATGCCTTAACCACCATGCCACCTGCTGGCCCCAGAACTAAAACCCTTAAAGAGCTAAACCTTTCAAGTCCACCTATATCTATCTTCAAGGAAGTAGTTATATCAGAATCAATATTGGAATGGTGACACATACAGCCTGATGACAAGATGAGGTAAAAATTGTAGAGGTACTGTTTTATCTAATAGTTTCTTCTCCTCAGAGATTGGCAGAGCCATCTCTGTGCCCTGTTTCTGTCAATGTATAGCTTTGAAAACAGAACTCTTTATTTTCTTCTATTGTTTAAATGGCAAAAGTATTTTATGTCTTAGTGAAATTAAAAAACCTTTGGTATTTTACAACATGCTTTTTATAGTATTTTACATTTAAAAAGCACTTAAAAGAGTTGAGCTGGAGAAAAATGAGTTTATAAATAAACTTAACAAATTAAATTCGATTTTGTAATGACACAGTACTGAAGCAAGTCCTAGTAAAAGTACAGGGAAAGTCTTTTAAGTTTATTCATTCTTTGTTTGTAATCATTTTGTTTGAATATTATATACCAGAAAGAACTTAGCTAATTGTACATTAGAGCAAGTGAATTGCATAAAACAAAGAACCTAAGGAAATAGAACAGGGAACTTTTTTTTAAAGAGAGATTTTTGCTATAGGGCACATGCACACACCAGAGACACACAGAAAGACAGAAAGCTAGAAATCACTCTCCAAGGGGGAATGGCCACACCAATTGCTTCTCCTCCACTCTCCTCTTGGGATTTTGAGCACACCCGCACATGCACACGGCATGAGTTTTAAGTGCTGGGTCCAGCACTCAAACTGCAGTCAACTACGGGAGAGTCCAGTGATGCAATCATTACACGTTCGCTGGTATTGGAAATATAATTTTTGAATAGTGTATTATTTCAACAGTAACATACTTTGGCTTGTAGGTTGTTCCTGAGGCATTCATGCATTCTGAGACAGGTGGAGCTAATTTGTACCAGCTGATCTGGAGATTAAGGAGGCAAGCAGAAGCAAGGCATGCTCACCACCTACCCATGACCACATGCCTTGCTTCCATGTAAAAATCATCTCTCCATTATGCCCATGCCCACTATGGCTCCCATTCAGCAGCTGGTAGAAGATGGCATCAGATGCACAGTAAACTTTGATAAATGTGTGAAGGAAGGAGTAGGAATTGTTCTATAAAATTCTGGTCCAAGGCTGGCTTCATAGCCTGGTGGTTAAGCAAGTCAGATTCCATGTGGCAGATAGATTTGATTCCCGAACCTGGCAGCTTGAGAAACACACCAGGAGCATGTACATGCATGACCAAAATCCTGAGAGGATAAAGAAATGGAAGAAAAGGGGTTGTGGAGTGACCATGTCCCACTAAAGGCATGCTTTCTCTCTCTGTCTCTCTCTCCTGAGTGCATGCATCCTCTGGCAATTAAAAACAAAATGGGTCTGATGGCCAAGTCACATGGTGTCATCACTTCTGACAGCAAATCCCTCACCAAAAAAACTGAGAGTGCTTAATATTTTTGTTCATTTAAAGAGATGTTTGCCATAAGCTACATGCACTTGCTGGAAGGACAGACAGAAAGCAAGAAATCACCTCCCAGGGGGGATGGCTATGTCACAATCCTGTCTCCTCTCGGGATTTCAGGAGGATGCATGCGCACACGTACCCAGCTTGAATTTCTATTCTTTTTTTTTTTTTAAAAAAAAGACTTATTTAACTTTATTTACTTACTTATTTTAATTAGACCAGAGAGGGAGAGAGCAAGAGAAAGGGGGAAAGTGAGAAAGAAAGCCACCAGATTCAGGACTGGAACCTCAGGTGGCCAGGTGGGAGTCCTGCGCCCCGAACCACCATGCCATGTGATGGCCCCATGGCCGGCTTGAGTTACAACCTGATGGGAACAGGAAGTGAACCATGGTGGACGACATGTGAGTCTAGCAATGTAACCATTACGCCAACTGCTAGTCCTGAGAGTGCTTCTTCTTCGTTTTTTTTCTTTACCCAGGCTTTCTTTTTATTTCTTTTTGCTAATTTTTTAAATTAATTAATTTATTTTTACATTTTTCCACATTTACTTTACATATCAAAAAATTTTTTTCTCATATTCCATAGTTCTTGACAGTTAATAAACAACTTTCAAAATTTCAATACTGAATTTTAAAGATAATGTTCAAAATATTTCTTATAATTTTGTATAATTGTTTGTGACTCTCTAACAGCAGAAACAGTATGATTTTAAACATTTGAGAAAATATCAACTTTTAAAATTTCAAAATACTGGAGTTTAAAGATAATGTTCAAAAGATTTCTTATAATTTTGTATAATTGGTTGTGACTCTCTAACAGCAGAAACAGTATGATTTTAAACATTTGAGAAAATATTTACATATCAACTACTCAAATTATTGAAAGCAAATGCCCAGGACACTAGTCACACATAAACCTCAATTCAGTCTTTCTGCCTACCAAGCATTCTGTAATATACCATCTGCTAGCAAAGATCAGTCTCTTTTTCTTCCTTCAAAGTCTTTCTCAAGATAGTCCTCTGATGTGGTTGCTCTTTTGCAGTCTCTACTGGTTATAATGCTGGGCTGGAAAAGTCCAGGTTATTTTATGTTATAGGTTATTTTGTTATAAATTCTTTCATATATCTTCTCTAATACTCTCTGCCAGGCAGAACTATTTATGGTGGCAGGCCATCTTTCTAAGAACTTCTGTTGGCTTACTTGAGATCCACCTTAGTTCCATAGTTTTCTGATTGATCTTCAGATAATGATGTTCCAGTCAGAGCCCTGTCCAATAATGAGTATTTCCAATTTCTGATTCAATGCAACAAGCATTAATGAATTTATGCAAATAACCCTTCTGCCACAAAGTAAGAATACTACCAAATATTTCCAATTCAAGAGGGGTCAGGAAGGAAGAAAAGTTTATGTTCCCATTTAAAGAAACAAACAAGAAAAATATTTTAACAAATTGCTAAACCTATCGACAACTCAAAAGAAAGTAAAATGTTTAAACTGGGAAAACAAAACAAATTTCTAACAATCAGTAATGTTTTACTCAAAAGTCATAAAATTCTATTTTGTCAGTTGAGTCTTTCTTCTGTGGAATATGCAATATTGCTATGGTCCAATCTTCCCGTTTAAATCCTGGAAGTTAGAGAAGAAGATTCTTCATGGCTCCTGCAACCTAGTTATTTCAGAGTGCAAGAGAAATGAAGAATTCCTACTGAAAATTCAGCCTCCAGCAAACAAGCTAGTGTGGCAGGAGAGGCGAGGTCTTCAGAAGAAGACTCCTCATGGCTCCTGCGAACTAGTTCTTTCAGGATGCAAAAGAAATGAAGATTTTCCTACTGATAATTCAGCCTCCAGCAAACAAGCTAGCGTGACTGAACTTCAAGAATTAGAAAAAAACACACCATCCATCAGATGACTAGAAATCACCGCAGGACCACAAGAAATATGGGAAAGCGAGAAAATACCTCTCCTCCAAGGGAAAAGAATAACTCCTCTTCATCCACAAGCAGTTCAATGCAAATCATGGAAATGTCTGATAAAAAACTCAGAACATTCATAATGGCGAAGCTAACAGAGATGGAAGAGAAGAGAGACAATTAACTAACTGCTAAAGAGAAAGGAGAAAGAAGTTGACGAGTTCCAGGAGATGAGGAAATTCTTGCAAGATCTAAAAGAGGAATTACACACTTTAAAAAGAATCAAACAGAACTGTTAGAGATGAAATCTATAATACAGAAAGTCAAAATCTCCCTCGAAAGTATTAAAAGCAGACTAGATCATACAGAAAATATCAGGAAAATTGAACCAGAACAGAAGATAAAGTACATGAGACTGATAGGTTCATGGATCTACCATTTTTTTTTGTTTTTTGGAGAGGTTTTTGCTAGACAGACAGAGACAGAGAGACAGAAAGTGAGAAATCACCCCCCAGGGAGGATGGCCATGCCGCAATCCCTTCTCCTCCATTTTCCTCTCAGGATCT
>NW_006159721.1:528651-534566 GCF_000334495.1 Tupaia belangeri chinensis
GCAAAACATACAGGAAACAAGAAATGGAAAATTATTTGTTGACAATAACATGTATGTTGATGTGCTTGATTGAGACAATATACAGTGTACTCTGGATGGAAAATCTCATTTTGTATGCTATAATGATGTACAGTGAATGAATGTAAATAAATACATTTAAATTTAAAAAATAAATAAATAAATAAAAATAAATACTGGAAGTTAGCATTCAACATTGTTATTGATATTTCTTGTCCCTATCATTAAATTGGTCATTTTCTTGGTTGCCTTTTGTTCTCTTATTTCTGTATGTGTCTTTAGTGTTCCTGGTCGAGCTCTCTTTCCAGAACTTCCTGAAGAGTCGGTCTGCTACTGGCAAATTCTTTCAGGTCTTGTTTATCTGAGAATGTTTTTATTCTTTCTTTCCATATGAAAAGATAATCTTGTCGGGTATAGTACTCCTGGTTGAAACTGTTTTTTTCACTTAACACTTTGAATATATGTTCCCATTCTTTCCTTGCTCACATTGTTTCTGATGAAAGGTCTAAGGTTAGCCTGATAGGATAATAACCTTTATAAGTAACGTGACATTTCTCTCTTGCCAGTCTTAGTATCTTGTCTTTGTCTGTGGTTTTGGTCAATCTGGCTATAATGTGTCTTGGAGAAGATCTTCTTGGGTTGATTCTATTAGGGGTCCTTTGTATTTCTTGGGTCTAGATATTTGAATGGTTCTCTAAATTTGGACAGTTTTCTTCCAAGATTAGACTATCAATAAATAGACTATCAATGCCCTAAATGTTAGTTTCCTCACCTTCTGGGATACCAATTATCCGGATGTTTGGGTGCTTAATGCTGTCTGGTATTTCTCACATAGTATTCTCATTTTTAGGTGTTATTTTCTGAGTTTTTTTCGTTGTTTTTCCCTAGATCAGAGGTTTTGCCTTCAACATTCAAGATTAGATTTTCTTCATGGACTAATCTGCTTTTAATATTTTCGAGAGATATTTTGATTTCTAAAGGGCAGCCTTCGTCTCTAATAGCTCCATTTGGTTCTTTTCTATGGTGTATATTTCCTCTTTCCGATCATGAAAGAACTTCAACACCTCGTGGAACTCATACTCTCTTTTCGCCTGCATCTTCTGGAGTTCATTATCTCTCAGCTCTTGCATCTCATTTAGATTTGTCACTATGAACATTCTGAAGTCTCTATCAGACATTTCCATGAATTCTACTGTACTGTCTGTAGATGATGAGGTATTATTCTTTTCCCTTAGGGGAGAGATATTTTCTTGTATTCTCATGTTCTTGTGCCTCTGCAGTTGTTTCTGGTCACGGTGTGACAAAATCTCTCCTCCACAGTGCTTGTCTGAATATTTTGGGAGTCCAGGAGATAGGTTTAGAACATGGCTTCCCTGTGAGAGCACTTCTTTTAATTATCAGGGGGCATATGCACTCACCAGAGAGAGCAAGAAAGCATTTCCCAATGGGGTATGGTTATACTGCAACTCTTTTCCTTCCGTTTTCGTAACCTGTCAAGATTTTGGGCATACACATGCACCTGGCTAGAAACATGGAGTCTTTTCCAAATAACTAGGGTTGGGATTCCAAGCACTGGTCCATGTGAGATCTAGCTCCACACACCACCACACTACTGGGTTGTCCTGGGAGTACTTTAAAAAAAAAAAAATTTGTGGGACCAGCAGTTGACATAATGGTTATGTCACTGAACTCCCAAGTAGTCCACCGTGGTACAAGTCCCAGACCCGGTGGCTTAAACTCATGCCAGGCGTGTGTGCATGTGAGCCCAAGGTCCCAAAAGGGGAATGGAGGAGAAGGGATTACAGTGTGGCCATCCTCCCTGGAAGGTGATTGCTCCCTTTCTGTCTCTCTGTCTCTCTCTGACTTTCTGGCAAGCGCACACACCCTATAGCAAGAATTGCTACCCCCCCCAAAAATTCTTATAAACAAGGAAAAGAGTTTGGAGCAACTACAGACAATGGCAGAAAAACTTGGGAAACTGTAGGTAAATTTATAAAGAATATACTGGTTCAACACCCAGAATGGGATAGAAAGGAAAACACAATCAGAAAAGTGAAAGATGGACTATTAATAGTGACATGTAATATGAACAATATCACCTATACTCAAATCTATGAAAAGGCATAATAAAAATTCCACAATCACTTTGAAGAGGGATTACCTGTGAAAATGAATAAATCTCCATAATTTTTTTTTCTATTTTTCACTATAGGGCATGTGCACTCCCCAGAGACAGAGAGTAAGAAATCACTCCTCAGGGAGGGTGGCTACACTATATTCCCCTTACACTCCACTCTCCTCTTGGGATTCTGAGCATGAACACATGCTCCCAGCATGATTCTCCAACCACCAGTTTCAGGACTCAAACTGTGAAGCTGGTGATGTGGGATCAAGTGCCTCAATCTCCAGACTTTCTGCTAGTCCCAGTGCTTCTTTCTTTCATTACTATGATCAATTATCTCAGTCACAAATATTTTTTTTTGAGAGATTTTCACTGTAGGGCGCGTGCGCTCGCCAGACAAACAGAGAGAGACATAGAGACAGAAAGCGAGAAATCACCCCCCAGGGGGGATGGTCACGCCGCAATCCCTTCTCCTCCATTCTCCTCTCGGGATCTTGGGCACGCATGCACACGCGCCCGGCGTGAGTTTTAAGCCACCAGGTCCGGGACACGAACCGCGGTCGACCACGTGGGAGTCCAGCGACATAGCCATTACGCTAACTGCTGGTTCCCAGTCACAAATATTTTACATGCAACTATTTCTAAGTGTTGATTTAATTAGTATCATCCCTTTGGTTAGTGATGAAATGTGCTAAATAAGTGTGCTAAGTAAGTAATAAACAGAGCAACATAAAACACATTAGTATGCTGATTCACTTATATAAACATTTTCATTTAAAAGTAGATGAAATACATGAACAAATGAAAAAAAAACACAACATATTAAATTCTATAAAAGGCTACCACAACATACTAAATTTTATAAAGGCCTATATGTGATAACATTCTTTTTTTTTTTTTTTTTACGTTTTTTTGCTATATGGCGCATGCACTCACCAGAAAGACAGAGAGGCAGAAAGACAGAAAATGAGAAATCACCCCCCAGGGAGGTTGGTCACACCACAATCCCTCCTCCTCCATTCTCCTCTCGATATCTTGGGCAGGCACGCACACGCACCCAGCATGAGTTTAAGCCACTGGGTCCAGGACTTGAACCGCAGTCAACTACATGGGAGTCCAGCAACATAGCCATTATGCAAACTGCTGGTCCCAATACCATTCTTTTACCTGTCAAATATTTAGGGGAAAAAATGACTACTCATTGTAGGCCAAGGTACAATGAAACAGACACTCTCATACATGACCACGGTGATACATGTTTTTAGAAAACAGTTTAGCAATAAGCAACAAAACCCTCTAATCTAATAATTTTGCCTCTTTATCTAACCAAAGAAAATAATTTCAAATAAATAACTTTACTCACAAAAGGTATCAAATTTTGAGTTGTTTACAACAGCAAATAAAAACTGTGAACAATTAACTTATACAATAACAGCTAGGTAAACAGATACCCATATATTAAGGGCCAGTAGGTGGTGTGGTGGTCACGGCGCTGGACACTCCCACATGGCTGACTACACATATGTTGATGTGCTTGATTGAGCCAATATACAGTGTACTCTGGATGGAAGATCTCATTTTGTATGCTGTAATCATGTATACTGAATGAATGTAAATAAATAAATTTAAATTAAAAAAAAAGATTTACTGAAATTAAAAAAAAATCAATGACACCACACATCCAGGAAGCATAAAGTACACCAAACAAGATAATACCAAAAACTTGTACCAACCTACATCATATTCATACAGCAAAAAATCGAAGAGAAAATCTTACAAGAAACCAGAAGAAAAAGAAACCTTATCGATACAGAAACAAAGACATTAATTCTGTCATGCAAGTCATCAGAAACCATGCAAGCAGAAGAGTATGGAATTAAATATTTAAAGTGTTAAAAGAAAAAGAAGAAAAAAGTCCACTAATCTAGAATAACGTAACCAGCAAGATGATCCTTCAAAAAGTAAAAGAAAAATAGGGACCAGCAGTTAGTGTAATGGCTATGTCACTGGACTCCCATGTAGTTGACCACAGTTCAAGTCCCGGACTCAGTGGCTTAAACTCACGGCAGGCACGTGTGCGTGCGTGCCCAAGATCCCGAGAGGAGAATGGAGGAGAAGGGATTGCGGTGTGGCCATCCGGAATGATTTCTCACTTTCTGTCTCTCTGAGTCTCTCTGTCTTTCTGGCGAGCACAAGTGCCCTATAGCAAAAACCTCTCCCCCCCAAAAAAAGAAAAGAAAAATAGAGGCTGGCAGGTGGAGTGGTAGTTGAGGTGCTGGACTCCCACATGGCTGACTGCACTTGGAGTCACAGACCAGACAGCTTACATTCTCATTTTCCTTCTCTCTGGTCAAATTTAAAAATAGGGACCAGCAATTAGCGTAATGGCTATGTCGCTGGACTCCCACGTAGTCGACCGCGGTACGAGTCCCGGACCCGGTGACTTAAACTCACACTGGGCGCGTAAGCGTGCATGCCCAAGATCCCGAGAGGAGGATGGGGGAGAAGGGATTGCAGCATGGTCATCCCCCCTGGGGGATGATATCTCGCTTTCAATCTCTCTGTCTCTGTCTGTCTGGCGAGCGCATGCACACTATAGCAAAAACCTCTCAAAAAAATTAAAAAATAATAAGATAAATGAAATTAAATTTAAAAAATTCTTTACAAAAAAGTAAAAGAAATATAAATACATACTCAGACAAAAACACAGAGCATTTGTCTCCAGTAGTTCTGCCTTCCAAGAAATGCTAAAAGTCCTTCAGAGAAGGGCCAGCAGATGGCATAGTGGTTACATCACTATACTCTCACATGCCCAAACACAGTTCAAGTACTGAAATCAGTGGCTTGAAAATCAGGACGGGCATGTGTATGTGCATGCCCAAGACAATGGAGAAAGGACTGTGATGTGGCCATACCCATTGAGGGTAATTTCTCACTTTCCCTCTCTCTGTTTCTGGTCTCTCTCCCCAGCGAGCACATGTGCCCTATGGCAAAAATCTCTTTAAAAAAAACAGTCCTTCAGAGATGGGCCAGCAGGTGCAGTGGTGGTTAAGGTGATATTCCCACATAGCCATCTGGGGCTTGAGTCCTGGACCCAGTGGATTGAAAATCGCAACAAATAAACAAATAAATAAATGTCTGAAAAAATGTCCTTCAGAGAGAAAGAATGTTATATAGGTAGAAAATATAGATATACATAAAGAAAGGAAGAGCACTGAAAAGGAATAAAGGTAAAATAATATCTTTTTTATTCTTAATTGACATAAAAGATAACTGTTCAAAATAATAGCAAAAAGGTATTCGGTGATTACATATTCTGAATAAGTGAAATAAATGGCAACAATTTTATACAGTATGAGAAAAAGGAATTAGAAATACTCTGTCATATGGTACCTACACTACTTATGAAGTGGCATGGTATTACCTGAACATAAACTCAACTGGTTAGAAATGTATACCATGAGATCTAATCTAAGAAACAGAAAAACTTTTTTCAAGACTTTTGGCATGGGGGAACCAGCAGTTAACGTAATGGCTATGTCGCTGGACTCCCAAGTAGTCGACCATGGTTCGCGTCCCGGACCCGGTGGCTTAAAACTCACACCAGGCACGTGTGCATGCATGCCCAAGATCCCGAGAGGAGAATGAAGGAGAAGGGATTGCTGCGTGACCATCCCCCCTGGGGGGTAATTTCTCGCTTTCTGTCTCTAATGTCTCTCTCTGTCTGGTGAGCACACGCGCCCTATAGCGAAAATCTCTCAAAAAAAAAAAAAAG
>NW_006159721.1:534750-536458 GCF_000334495.1 Tupaia belangeri chinensis
GTGACCACCCCCCCTGGGGGGTGATTTCTCGCTTTCTGTCTCTATGTCTCTCTCTGTCTGTCTGGCGAGCGCACACACCCTATAGTGAAAACCTCTATAAAAAAAAAAAAAGATTTTTGGCATGGGACCAGCAGATGGCATAATGGTTACAATGCTGGATTCCCACAAGGCAGACTGCCACTCAAATCCCGGGCCCAGTGGCTTCAAACTCACAGCTTCAAACCCTCACTGGGAATATGTGCATGAAAGAATGGAAGAGAAGGAACTGCAGTATGGCCATCCCCCAGGGGAGTGATTTCTCCCTTTGTATCTCTCCAGGGAGTATAAGTGCCCTATAGCATATAATCTCTCTTAAAAAGATTTTTGCCATAAGGCAAGTGTGCTCACTGGAAAGAGACAGAGACAGACAGAGAGGCAAAGTAAGAAATGAGGGGATGACCACATAGCAACCCCTTCTCCTCCATTCTCCTCTTAAGATTTTGGCCATGTGAGCATGCACATACACATCTGGCATGATTTTCAAGCCATGAGGTCGAGGACTTGAACTGAGCTGTTGGCCATATGGAATCCAGTGTCTTAACCACACCACCTGCTGGCCCCAGCAATGGAAGTTTTTATAGCTATATAAGTATAGCTGATATATTAAAAAAGGAGAAATCAAGCAATAAAAAATGTTCAACTAAAACCAAAGGCATAAAAAGGGAAAACTTAAAGAAATGAAGAACAATTATAATGAATAAAAATGGTCCAAATAGAGATTTAATGCAAGTATATCAAAATTTCACTTTAAGGGACCAGCAGTTAGCGTAATGGCTATGTCGCTGGACTCCTACGTAGTCAACCGTGGTTCGTGTCCCGGACCCAGTGGCTTAAAACTCACACCAGGCGCGTGTGCGTGCATGCCCAAGATCCCGAGAGGAGAATGGAGGAGAAGGGATTGCGGCATGACCATCCCCCCTGGGGGGTGATTTCTCGCTTTCTGTCTCTATGTCTCTCTCTGTCTGTCTGGCGAGTGCACGCGCCCTATAATGAAAACCTCTCCAAAAAAAAAAAATTCACTTTAAATGTAAATGGTATAAATACACCAACTAAGTCAAACTGTCCTTGTAGAAATGTGTCAGAGTGTAGTAATGGTTTATTACCTGTTGATAACATGCATAGTATTTTCAACCGGACTGGTCTAAGGTTTTCATGTTGGGTAAATTCTCTCTACCAATCAAATGATGTATAGTGATGAAATATAATAATAATAATGTCAGAATAAATTTTTAAAAGACCAAAATATATGTTGTCTACAAGAAACCGCTTTAAACGTAAAGACAATGATTAAAAGTAAAGGGCTAATGGGAACCAGCAGTTAGCGTAATGGGGTGATTTCTCGCTTTCTGTCTCTATGTCTCTCTCTGTCTGTCTGGCGAGCGCACGCGCCCTACAGTGAAAATCTCTCAAAAAAAAAGTAAAGGGCTAACAGGAGAAATGAAGAGCTGCTGCTTAATTGGTCTAGTTTTAGAGTTTTACAATATGGAAATTTCTGAAGGCTGGTTGTACAACAGTATCAATGTACTTACCATTACTGAACCGTACACTTAAAAATGAGTAAGATAGTGGGGCCAGCAAGTAGCATGGTAGTTAAGGCACTGGAGTCCCACATGGTCAACTGTGGTTCAAGTCCCAGACCTGGTGGCTTGCTTTCTTACTTTCTCTCTCC
>NW_006159721.1:536575-537036 GCF_000334495.1 Tupaia belangeri chinensis
ATAATTATTATAATAAAATTGTTTTTTTAAATAATTGGATAAGATTTTTTGGTGTTGTTCAAAGAGAGATTTTTACTATAAGGCACATGCACTCACCAAAGACAGACAGAAAGTGAAAAATCACATCCCTGGGATGGCCACGCGGCAATCCTTTCTCTTCCATTCACACGCATATGCATCTGGCGTGTGTTTCAAGCCGCCAGTCCAGGACTCAAACCATGGTCAGTCATATGGGAATCCAGCACTAGAACTACTATGCCACCTGCTGACCCAGATGGTAAGCTTTATGTTATGTATATTTTAATACAATTTTTAAAAATTATTTATTTTATTTTTTATTTATTCATTCATTGATTTTTTTTTGGGGGGGGAGATTTTTGCTACAGGGTGCGTGCACTCGCCAGACAGACAGAGAGAGACAGAGACAGAAAGCGAGAAATCACCCCCCAGGGGGGATGGCC
>NW_006159721.1:537067-539893 GCF_000334495.1 Tupaia belangeri chinensis
TTTTTTAATTTGACCAGAGAGAGACAGAGGGTGAGAGTGAAAGAGAAAGTGAGAAAGCAAGCCACCAGATTCAGGACTCAAACCCCCTTCGGTCATGTAGGAGTGTCCAGCACCTTAACCACCACGCCACCCACTGGTCCCTTAATACAATTTTTTTAAGTAAAGTGTTTCAAGTCCTTTGCCCACTTATTAATTGCTAGAGGGCACATGTGCTCACCAGACAGTACTCCCACCTGAGATGTAGTTATTAAGCACCAATTTTTCATCCTCCTTTTGTCCATCCTGTCAGGATTTTACTCACACACATGCACCCAGTATGTTTTTCAAGCCAACAGGTTAGGACTCAAACAATGGTTGGCCATGTGGGATCCAACTCCTTATGTACAGCACTTAACCACTGCACTGTAAGGTCAGACCCCTTTGTCTATTTTTTAATTAGCTGTCCTATTTTGTTGTTGAGTTGTTAAGAGTTCTACCTATGTCAAATATGTGAATTTCTTATATTTCTCCCATTCCATGGGTTGTCTTGATTGTGACCTTTGGTGCGTATTTTTTTTTAATTTTAATGAAGTCCAACTTACTTATTTTTCTTTTGTTGCCTATATTTTTTATTTGTATTTAAGAAACCATTGCCAAATCCAAGGTCATGAAAATCAGCCCTTATTGGGAACCAGCAGTTAGCATAATGGCTATGTTGCTGGACTCCCATGTAGTCGACCACGGTTCGCATCCAGGACCCAGTGGCTTAAAACTCACGCCAGGTGCGTGTGCGTGCGTGCCCAAGATCCTGAGAGGAGAATGGAGGAGAAAGGATTGTGGCGTGACCATCCCCCCTGGGGGGTGATTTCTCGCTTTCTGTCTCTATGTCTTTCTCTGTCTGGCAAGCACACGTGCGCTGTAGCGAAAACCTCTCCAAAAAAAAAAAAAGAAAGAAAGAAAATTAGCTATTACGTTTTCTCTTAAGAGTTTTTGGGTTTTTGTTTGTTTGTTTGTTTGTTTGTTTTAGTTTTTGCTAAAGGATATATGCACTCATCAGAAAGAGAGAGAGAGAAATCACCCCCCCACCCCCAGGGAAGATGGCCATGCTGCAATCCCTTCTCCATTTCCCTCATGGGATTTTGGGCACACACTCACATGTGCCCAAAACAATTTTCAATCCACTGACTCTGGGACTCAAACCACAGTCAGCCATTGGAATCTAGAACGTTAAACTCCACACCACCTGCTAGACCTCTCCTAAGAGTTTTTTAGTTTCAGCTCTTATATTTAGAGCTGTGATCCATTTTGTTCACTGCTGTAAAGGGTTACTAAATAAGTGTTTAACTTCACACTTTTGCAGGTAGCTATCTAGTTCTCCCAATACCATTTACTGAAGAGATTACTAAAATAGATGTAGTTTTTGCTGGGGATGATGAAAAAGCTTTGGATAAAGAGAGTAGTGATTGCCATACATTATGATATATGTAATGCCAGTAAATCAAACACTTACAAAAGAATAAAAATGATAATGTGATGGATTCCCACATGGCCGACTGCAGTTCGAGTACCAGATCTGTTGGCTTGCTTCCTCGCTTTCTCTTTGCATCTCTCTCTTTCTGTCTCTCTGTCTGGTCAAACTGAAAATAATAATAAAGGATCAGCAGGGGGTGTGGTGGTTAAGGCGCTGAACACTCCCACATGGCAGACCACGGTTCAAGTCCTGGACTTGGTGGCTGGCTTTCTCACTTCTCTGTGTGTTGCTCTCTCTGGTCAAATTAAAATAAATGAATGAAGAAATGAAAAATGAAGTGAATAATTCTTTAAAAATAACAACAAATAAAATTAGATAAATAATTCTTAAAAAAAAACTTTCACACGAATGTTTACAACAGAGTTATTAATAGTAAAAAAGGGAAACAATCAAAATATTTGTCAAATGATGAATGCAATATTATTCAGCAATAAAAAGGGATGGTATTTGAGTCAAACTATAACATGAACATACCTTGAAAATATATTAAGTAAAAGAAGTCAATCACAAAAGCTACATGCTATATGATTCCTTTTTTATGATACATTCATAATAGTCAATTCCATAGAGGTTTGAAGTAAAAGAGTGGTTGTTGGGAGCAGCAGATGGCATAATGGTTAAGTACTTGGACTCCCATGTAGTTGACCACAATTCAAGTCGTGGATCCAGGGGCTTAAAACTCATACTGGTACACGCCCAAGATCCCGAGAAGAGAATGGAAGAGAAGGCATTGCAGTGTGGCCGTCACCCAAGGGGGGTGATTCCTCACTTTTTATCTCTGTCTCTCTGGAAAGCACACGTGCCCTATAGCAATAAATCTCTCTTTAAAAAGGGGGTGGGGGGAATCAGCAGATGGCGTAACAGTTATGTCACTGGATTCCCATGTGGTCGACAGTGGTTTGAGTCCTAGACCAGGTAACTTCAAACTCACACTATAAGCATGTGCATGCATGCCCAAAAAACTGAGAGGAAACTGGAGAAGAAGCAATTGTGGCATGTGCATTTTCCTGGGGGGTGATTTCTCGCTTTCTGACTCTCTGTCTGACAAGTGATGTGCCCTATAGCAAAAATCTCTCAGAAGAAAAAATAATAAAGTGAGTATCAAGATCTAGGGTGAAGGTATCAGGTAAAAAAAGAAGTAACCACTAAAGGGGCTGCCAGGTGGCATGGTGGTTAAGGGTACTGGACTCCCACATGGCCAACTACTGTTCGAGTCCCTGATCTGGTGGTTTGCTTTCTCACTCCCCTTCCCGCCTCGTCCTTCTCTGTTCAAATTAAAATAAATAAAGTTAAATAAAATAATTCTTAAAAAAAAA
>NW_006159721.1:540236-540674 GCF_000334495.1 Tupaia belangeri chinensis
CTGTGACTATGTGAATTTACCAAAACCACTGAACTGCACTCTTATTTAAAGAGGCAACTGAGCAGTACATTAAGTTATAAAGGTGACTTGGACATTAACTGAATCATTGGTCAGTCTTTTGATAGTAATTGCACTGAAATTTTGGCCTTTATTATAATGTCTATGGCAAATGAAAATCAGAAAAAGATAATCAACTGAAAGATTTAACATGATATGAAGACATTTAAATATCTCAGCTTTAAAATAAGTAATCTGTTTTTTATGGCTGAAAAAAGTCTGTTCACTATCTAAATGATGTATAGTGATTTAATGTATGAATAATAAAAAATATATAAATAATAAAAAAGTAGTAATCTGTATCAGCTGGAATTTTTCAGATTAATGGAAATTATAAAACTATGCACTGGAGGAGTCAGCAAGTGGTGTGGTGGGTGGGGG